>NW_025784008.1:0-28205 GCF_021130785.1 Homalodisca vitripennis
TTTTCTACATTCCAGCCTATCAAATTTCAAGGTTCAGTACTCGCATAATTAAAACAAAAATAAGAATTCCGACACCCTAGGTCCGTTAACTTAGCCCGAACCACATAATAATATAATACACATTATTTGAGATGAATAGAGTTGGAGGAAGTCAACTGTTACAACTAAAAACTAAAACTATCGGAAATAAAACTGAAAAAAGCGTTGAGTAGTATTAGCAGTGGTATTAATGATAAAATCCAACATACCATACAATGAATTTATTAAAAATTTTATTATGCTAAACAATGCGTCTATCCAACAGCGTTCTCATTACAAGTGTGAGAGGGAGTTCGTGTTAGGGTCTCATAGCAGTTAAACGTACGTTTGTTCATTCTGAAATTACTGTTGGAATTTTTAATATAAAAAATTTTTTAATTTTTAAAATAGTTGGGCTATACTTTCATGAGTTAAGAAGGTATTCTTTTATAACTAGAGCAAAGGTTTGTGGTGTTATTGGACTTTAAAAAAATTGTTTAAAATAATCGCCATTTTTGGAACTATTTAAAAACTAATCATTAAAAAACGATATTAATTTTTCATCTCCTTTCTGGGGTGGGGGGGAGGAGAGAAAAAAAAAAAAAAAAGCCATTTTGAAGCTTGGGAAAAACCTTTGGGCATTACTGGGGGGGGGGGGGGGGGGGGGGGCGGGGGGTGAGATAGAAGGGGAAGAAAAAACACCTAAACATTGGCCGACTTAGTTGCATGAACAAGTGATTAATCAGGGCTTCCAGGAAAAGTCGGTTATTCTTACGTTTGGTGGAATTAGGACAAATCCAACAAAAGTTCCTATTCTCGTCAAATAACACCACCAAGTACTGTGATGGGTCATCATTAAAACTAAGATACTTAAAAAAAATTACTTACCCAATTCTGAAGAAATAATTAACATAAAACTCAGACACCTCAAGAGCTCTTGGACTACCTTTTAATAGGTATGTAACATCAAGATTCTTATTATAAACAGATGAAATCTTGCTCAAGGAAAAACCTAAAACATTTCTAAGCTACTAACTTCATTAAATAAGCTTCAATTTATCACAGCTAAAAGAAAACAAATCATATACAGTGACGGTTCCACAGGAATTGCCAACATCTCAATGTGGTTTTTTGGAACACGTCCGTACTGATCCAAACACCACATCCAACTTCCACCATCGCAAAGCAGCAGTGATTGGACAACACAGCTGGCCCTGGCCACCGTGTATCTGGCATGCACTGACCCAGACATCTGTGTCATGCACTGTCAGCGCTGACAACTACAACGCAATTCAGCCAGCTACTCCTAAGTAATTATCATTTATTTTAGTAACAGTTGCAATTCTTTAAATATCGTATAACTACTAGGAAAACAGACAAACCAGGATCAAAAAAAAAGAAATAAAAAACTGATATCATGCTTCATTTTCAGAGCACCTGAACAAACTCTTTTAAATTAAAATAATAATAACTACTGGAACACAGGACAAACCAGGATACAAAAAACTGATTTACTCAATTTTATAACAGTTGAACAACTCTTTAAAAATATAACAAACTCACTGGAAACAGGACAAACCAGGATATAATAAAACTGAATCTGCTCATTTTTAGAGACAACCTGACAATTCCTTAAAATAATAACCAATATATTGACAACTTCAAGATTTTAAAACTGAACCCTGACAACACTACAATAGCAATAAATATTGATTTTTATAATATATTATTACTATATTTGACAAAATTTCTCAGATAAAATACTTTGTTATTTATTCTTACCTGTTTTTGGACAATCCCTGACTGCAACTCAGAACTGGCAATAACACCGAAACATCATGTGCTGCATATTGCCACCCGACACTAAATCTGAAGGAGACAGGAAATCAATTACTTCGCTGTTTTTATCCGTTCACACGAGCAGCCCAACTGTAAAAGGGACACCAGAATATAATGCCAAACACCAGAGGCAAGAGGCTCGAAACCTACCCCCCTGTGGAGAGTGTGGTTAAATTTGGGGTAAAAATACTCCAGTAATTTTATGCACGAGGCACCTGCAACCTCTGGTTACCAATGGTGGTTGTGTGAATCTTTACAGAAAAGGACAAGTGACAAAACTCACAAAGAAAGAAGATATCAAACTGGAAATGGCAGAAACTGCAACATCTTCTCCTCCATCCCCAACCAAGAAACCCTCTCTTGTAACTCTAACCAAGTTTATGAATAATCTCCCAATAACTAGGACAACCCCGAATTAACCACTATACTTCACAATAGACTCGTTGCCACCCACTTATCGAGGAGCAGAGGAAGTTTTTCCCAAGGCACCGGGTGAAGAACATTTCCAACCTAACATTAAAAGAAAAGCTCTGCTGCTGCCACCACCCAACAACACAAGGGTTAAAACTGGTGTGGAGCAGTACCCGGCCTAGCAAACAACTCATTAAAGAGAAAGAATTGGGAGCACAGTCTCACTGAAAAACAAATTCTGTTTGCAAATGACCACTCATACTATCGTTGGAGAAAATACAAAATCTAATAAAATCCTGAGGAAGCCAATCTCAATTTGTCTTTCTATCTCTTGCAGCCTGAGGCAGGTAAGTTAGTACCTTCCTACAGGAGAGACATACGAACAAGCTTAAAAGGCAGGGGAAAACAATAAGCTGCTTGAAAAATGTGCAATGAGATCTCGAGGCGGTGAGCTGGCAGATACTTCAGAAAAGAACAGAGAAAATGTGAGGCTAAACCTGAAGAAAAATAAAATATAGCAAGACAAAGTCGATGAATTTAAACACACAAGAAACCTGGCAAAGTATACGAGTAGCCAGTTAAGGACAAGGAGAGACAATAAAACCAAACAACAAGCTCCAAGAATTTATTTTTGAAGAACAAAAGTACAAACAACCAACTGCAAACTTATTGAACAATCTAGAGAAATACAATTTTTAACTTTAGAAAAAACTATACAAAGAACATCACTGTCCAAAATCGGAGTCAATAAAATCAGTAATCCCCCTACAAGCTTACCAATCCGGGACGTTGGTATTCAAACGATGCTCACAATACAGGAGAGGACTGCTCTTACTCCATTGATTAACAATTGACTGGAATTGACTGCCCTTAAAAGACAGACAATATGAAACCTTTGAGTGTGAAATACAAAAATTAAATGAGAACAAGTCTGGGAAAACTTGGCTCTCCCACAGGACGCCCAAAATCCCCACAAAAATGACATCACAATCTACAGTCCAGGAAAAATAACTGATCCTATAAATATTAATGTATCCAAAAAAAATCTCCAAAAACAAATAAGAAGGACCCTCAGTTCAGTGTAGCAGCATTGCAAGTTCGCCAAATTGCACCAGGAGGCTTGCAAAACACCACCCAGAGGACAGAGACTCAAGAAAACAACCAGTGGTCGACAAGCCCTTCTGAAAACTCCCGAGTCCTCTGACGAGACACTACACCAACATCAGAAATGCCTGGCCCTTAAAAAAAATAACTTCAGACTTCCACAAATCTTCCCATATAGATTCTCAAGATACAGCCACTCAGCCGAGCTTTAAGCAAAAATCAGAAAAGAAGGAGAAAGTATCGAGGGGAGTTTTTTTTCTTCAAACCGGTCCACATTGAGTGAGTACAAGGGGACAATAATTAACATTTATAAAGGACACAAGGTAAAAAAAAAATAACGGCCAAACCCTCCTGCATTATGTGAAATCTGCCACCTCCATATAATAATGCCTTAACCCAGTCTCCTACACAACCAAGGACACTCAGACTCAAACCCTCTTCACCCAGGGATGCGAAGACCCACCAACTTGACTACTTTTTTTTTAGACAAAAACCGAAAATCAAAGTTCCACAAGGACATAGCTGAGGCCGAAATTAGCAAAACCAGAGCACTAAGAACCAAAAATATAATCAAGAAAAATCCCCCAAAATAGTAAATGTCTTCGGCCGGCAAAGAACCTAAGAGTAATAAAGGGGAGGCACCAGAAGAACTTATGATATGCAACAACCCCCACCGAAAATATGTTGAGCGGGGCCGGTTCCAGGAAGCAAAACGCGACAGACGTTGCTCATTTATGCGCGCTCCCCATCCACAACAAGCAATACCAGACTTAACTACATGAGCTTACTGAGGCATTAGTTGCCCTTTAAAACAACGAATAAGCTGGAGAGAATGCAGCTGATGAATCGCTTGGCTAATAGGCAAGACCTTGAAATTGAGGCAGCTTTTAATAAGTGACAACAAGGCACAGAAAAGGGTGGGTGAGTGGTCTGTCTTTGCAAACTGTAAACCGGTTAAAAAATAGGACGGATTACAGTGTAAATATCACATATCAGGTGAACTCACCATCAGAAAGCTTAGTCAATGTGAAAGCGAACCCAGGTGCGGCTTCGAAAAATAAATTGAGGATGAAACAAAGGTTTCCCTTGTCACCTTTTAGGTTTGTATTTTATCAAAGGCCACCTACGTAGCGGGGGGCTAACTTTGGGTTAAGAAGGCATTTAGATATTTTATTCATCTTGTAAGTTGGTGGGACAATAATAACAGGTCTTTTAAAAACCCGGTTTAGACTCCGTAATAGGGGATGTCAAATGTAAATGAGGGAGCAACCTGGTGGCAAGCAACAGACCAGATAGAAAGCCATTGGACGATACGTGATTCTACGGGGGCTATGGTGACATGAGCAAGGACGGAGGGTGAGCGGACTTTCACCTAAGCGCCCCCTAACAAGAATATAGCCCCATGGGGTGCCGGACGGCACATGCAGAGATCTTCTATAGGAACTTTCCATATTGCACCAGAGCTAGTTAGACGTAAACTGAAATAGGTCGGAGACCGAGTAGTGGCTTGAAAAAACAGTGCCTCTACAGATCACACCCGACTGTGCCCAGTTTATGCTTATAATACTGCTACAAACGATGGGACAAGGCCCCACGCCAAGGACACAATCGGGATACAGAAGGGAACAATTCTAGACGACAAGGAACCGTAGAAGAACTGAGGTATAAGTGCTAACAGAACAAGCATGGGACTGTGTTCACAAGTTTATGTCTCACAGACAATATGATGGATTGCTGTGGGCTTATTAAAGGCGTTTCATGAGTGAGTCCTTCCAAAATCTGCAATGCAACATAGGCCACTGCCGCGGGTCATCAAAATAGTGAAAACATAAAAGAAAAGTACGCCACCGGAAGAATGATATGGGGCATTAGATGAAAGTGCCAGGCCGCTAAAAAAGGACGCATCACGTTAGAGGCACTGGGAAATCGAGAAACAGCAGGTTTAACAGGCCATCGCTGGGAACGACAAAAAAGAAAGACAGGCCCAAATGTGGAACGAAAATTCCTTACGACTATAAGAACTAAAAAACAAAACCCTAAAAGAGAAAAGGAACAGCTTAACTCCTCCTACATATGAAAGGAATCTGACAATCAAATCAAAAGCCAATGTGGGGTACAAGTGGTGGTGATTTAATAAATGAAAGGAAAAAGAGAGATTAGAAACGAAAAAACCCCTCGAACTTGGAAAGGGCGGCATAAACATACGGAGGGACTGGAGGGAGGGGGGGGGGAGCGCATCAGACCGTCATCCAGATAGTAACATTGCGCACGGGGTATTACTTAAAGTCGTAAGCTGTCTTAGTGGTGTCGTGACAATTGCTGACGAGAAACAGGGGGGGGCTTGGATCACCAAAGGAAAAATGAACAACGAACAAACAACACACACCGATAGGAACCAAAACATTAACATTACCCCTCAAAATACCAAGACTAAATTTTCCAGGCGGAGTAGACACAATGAAACTAAGGAAGTCCGGTGAAACATCATAGTAACAGACCGAATAAAAATCACAAACAGAACGAGATCAAGTCAGGAAGACGATGAAATAAAGCGTCTCTCTAAATTGGTCCCAAACAGATGCAAACATTTTGGGTGGGTAAATTCAGTCAGCTCCACGAAAACTAACCAACTGATTCGTTAAACAAATCACTATTTACGAAGGGACTTGATTCCCGAGCAGGTTGTTGTAAGGGACACTGCGCAAAAAAAGGGGTTATATCGTATCCAAAATAGTAAGACCTGGGAGGCAAACTGACGGAAAGCCACCAGGGTTTTTAACGGACCAAGTCTTCCACTTATCGGTCCACATTTATTTCCAAAATCCTGGAGCTGAGTAGGGTAGATAGCTTAAACATAGAGCTCACTGGGAACCATCTTCTTCACAACAGCACCACCTTGCTTACTCATCCGAGACAACATGGTGTTTTGTTAAAAACGAGAACCAGATCTACAGGTGCATACGAGACAGGCAGCTGAGTCCATGACTAATTGTGAAAACGCATCATATGATAAATTGTAGAGAAGCAGGGATATATGAGTGCCGACAAGTTAGTAGGCTTATAGGTGTGGACTTTAACGCAAGTGGCCGTTACTGATGATTGTCCTAGGGACCGGGACAAGGCCTCATTTACAAAAAAGAACTGCAAACGTACTGGGACAATGCATTGGACAAAGAGCAGATATGAGCATGGTTGTCGCGTAATCGAGCTGAACCTGGTTCAGCGAAGTAGGGACACCAGATTGATGGACAATTATGCAGCTTAACAACTACCGACAACAACACGGTTCGGACGCAAGAAAAGTAAAATCTGAAAGCCAGCTTTTGACCAGGTAAGGTCAGGGGATGGAGTGGTGGCCGCACGAGGCTCTGTAGTCTTGGAAAGACCCGTGATGCTTGTATATGCGCCGATTCGGTGACCCGAGTAGCGACTTTCCAGAATACCCGTTCAATAAACCGCGGTTGTGAAATGGGTAATTGGGTTAGGAGCCGGATGATACAGGCCCAGGGTATTGTTAAGGGCAGAAGCAAAAACGAAAGGATGCGGAACTGAGACCGATTGACTCCTTTTGGTAGCTTTTTAGTATATGGCTACAACAATATTGGCAGACCTAAATTGATCTTTTGGGTTTTTTATAGAAATGACATCAAAAACCCAACAACTAATTATTTATACAGCTACTTGGCAAGAATAACTATCATGGTCCTCCCCAGAAGATAACTACAAATAGGAATTCGGGAAAATATTTAGTGGACTACAGCCTTGGACCGGAAAATTTATCTTGGGAACGCACAAAAACGATGCAACCAAGCATCGCTGTCGAAGCAAACTAAATATAGCATGGTCCATTTACGCAATACAGGGGAGAGCGAGATTGCACAGCGAAGAGATCAAGCTAATAAGGCTGATGTAAGCTATGACCAGGCATACAACTGCGTATGGTATTTGATATCGGGGGTGCACGTTGAAGGTAATACGGCCTGATAGCCTGGGGATGAAGAGCCCACGTACAAAAGGTCTCAAGATCTCACGCATAAGGGGTACGTGGGTTCTACAATAAGAGAGGTACGAATTAGATTGCTCTAAAAAGGACTAATGGAACCACTTGACCACATGCCTGGGCCGTGAACAGCCTTCAAGGTGAGGAACCTGAGTAAATTCTGGAGGCTGGGGAGAGTTTGGGAGGACTCTACCATCCAAGTAGGACAATCCTGGCTATTACAATCAAATCATGGTGGACTCAAGGTGGCAAGGGACTGGTGGTGACGACGGACACTCCTATAACACCAGACCGACGGAGGAGCGAACTTTTCTTCCTAAAGGATCAGGACATCATCGGTCCAAGGCTTATTTGAGAGGGATATGAAAGCCTATCATTTAATCGAGGAGCAATGTGTTTCCCTTCAGAGCAATCTCTACGCGGGTGAATCCCTAAGAAAGACGGTGTCCAGAAAAGAAGAGACTTCAAAGCCTCGCTTGGAGGAAACAGGGGCTACTTGGGTGGAGCGACCAGAATTTAAAAAAAAACACAGGAGGTCGCAGAGAAGTTGATGTGTATCAATGAAGAGACAAGCCGACGAGATTTTAGGGGGAACGAAAACGAGCTTAGGGAACGGGTCATTAGGCACCGAAGTTGGTATACGACATAGAACATGACTTTTTGCCACTGATCGTCTCCAAGAAATGATTTGTGGTGCAATAAAGGAATTATTTCTTATTCTAGGTTGCGGAGCTATTCTAAGGCGAGGGGTTCTGATTCCTTTAGACATAATTGGCTTATTATATATTAGTGTCCTACCTCAGGAGGAATTTGAATGTGTAAGGTTGGTTCGTGTCTGAGTAGGTTTATTATCTCTGATAGAGAAAATAGATGTCTGTTTATATAAAAGAGCAGTGCGAATAATGGGTCGGGCCAGGGGCTAACCGAACACATCTTTATAGAACATTTTTAATCATAAGTAGGCCTACTATTAGCCACAAAATGTTTATGACACACTTTTGCTAACACCGTGCTTTTCCTGGAGTACTAAATTCTTGAGTGTCAATTTAATTTAAATAGATACATCTTCACAAAATAGTCGTCTCTTACCTTAACCCGAATATTTTCTTTTACTATAGCAAACCAACCTGAAACAGACACATTTAAAGTTATTAACACAAGAGTTAATAGCTAATGATACAATGGAACAACATCAGAAAAAGTGCAGATTTCACCTTTTAGTTCGTTAATTAGTCACATTGTGTAAAGAATAGTAGCTGAAACAAACTGCCTAGATGACCGACAAAGAACATTACTCTGAAGTGAACAGAAAACATCTACAGAGGCAGGCCGTGCGTAAACAATCCCATCGATCACTCGAAATATCTAAACCTGACCATTAAACCATGCTCGTTCAGTCAGAGCCTACAATTTAAGTGGCAACAGCACTTTGTGATCAAAGAGCGGTATCTGTGAAGTGGTCGAAAAGCCAAATCTACAGAGGTAAACCGTGCGTAAACAATTCGACCAACCGAGTTAGAACTCCCTGTCCTGTAAGTGAGATCAATAGCATGAACATCAGACCTCGCTCGTTCAGTCAGGAGCCTACAATTGAAGTGAAACTGCTAAAGTGATTGGCAACAGCATGTCCGTGTTTTAAAGAGCGGTACTCTGAAGTGAAAGGGGAGCCAAATCTACGGAGGTAAACCGTGCGTAAACAATTCGACCCCACTGAGTGAGAAATCCGTGTCCTGTAAGTGAGATCAATAACCCGACCATCAGACCTCGCTCGTTCAGTAAGAAGCCTACAATATAAGCTAAACTGTTAAAGTGGAACCCTTTTACTTACTTACCTGAAAATATTCTTTGTCATTCTGAAAAGCCAGAACTCAAAATTGGATTTAATTTTTTTTATTCTTTACATTAACAGCTCTATATTCGTAAAATATGAAGATTTATTAGGCAAATTGCCTTTTTTACGAGAAAAAATAATTATTACATGGTAATTATTCTAATGTAGAAGTACTTAAAATGTTAAACTACGTTTATTTTTCAAATATATTATTTGTTTGCTGTTATATATATTTTAAAGTACTACAAAAACTGAATATGTAATTTTACAATTCAAGAAAAATATAACGTGTACTCCATAAACTATTCATGTCATTAAGACCTTCAATCGGCAGAAAATTAACGAAAAATTTACTAGTAACAATTATCTAAATTTCTTCGATTCAGAGTTTATACTCATTGAAAATGAAGGCTTTTATACAATAAACATTTGAAAATGCTATCTGTTATAAGGCAGAAACCTCATAATATCAAATGATATTCGTAGAGGTACTCAAATAATAAATAATAATAAATCTTCAGTTATAGCAAAGTGTCATGACATAAATAGAGAAAACTAATATGTAGAGTGACAAGAAAATTTACTTTATATTTTTAGATAAGACGCGTATTACAACTTCATTACGATTATTATTTGCAAACAATATAATAATATTTACTACAGAAGATTTTTAAGTTATGTGGCATATATAAATTTAAAAAAGAAGCATAGCAGCTAACAATGGCTTGCATATTATGGTATCATAAACATGTTTTCGTGTACGTATGAAACGTTATAGTGTTCAAGCCGAGAGCCAATTCCTATTCTATAAAGCAAGAATCAGGTAACAGTAGAAGGATTTTTAAGAAATATATCAGCTAGCCGAACCTTAGTAGGCTGGTGGAAGACTTGAAGGTGACCTTCAAACACAAATATAGTTATATCACACTCACACAACTAGATTGAGAGTCTAGGTGGTTCACTCTCACCAATTTAAAACTACTTTATGTATCTGATGTTTTTTTTAATGTATTACATTATTTTTTATTTTTCATTACAAAAGAGGAACTGTAAAACAATATCTATTTATATGTGCCTTTTTATAGCCACTTATTTTTACCCTAACCAACGTTGGAGCGGCAGACCATAGTTTTTTCCTCAAGACAAAATTCCTCTATCGATTTAAAGAAATATTAATAGACAACAATATAACTTAAAATATATATTTTAAAACTGATCATAAAAAGTGAAAGATTTAAAAATTTACTCGTATATACATGTACACACAACATACACATATATACATTTTGAAAATATTCGTTCACTGAAATATTTACTACACAAACCTTTACTCGAGCTGTGTTGGTTTGGTTAATCTAATACAGCTGTATCCAGCATCTGTGAGTGTCCCAGGGGTGTGCCCATGTCCTGTAGCGGACTTACAGTTTCCCCACGGGAAGGGCTGAAAGGTCCAGCAGTAAACAGTTGGGCCACACTTCTTAAACATTTAACATTACGTACTGTGAAATGTATCCAGAAACCTGTTTTCAGTTCCACACGTTTTAGATAATTTCGTAATATTAACATATTTGTTGATTTTTCACTATGGTAATATTAAAATAATAACAATAATTGTTATGTTAAACTCGGTGTACCGGATATCGCTCTCCCACAACGAGTCCAAAATATTTCAAGAAGATAATTGTGTAAGTAATGTATCGACCTGGTGTGAACGAGAAATGTTGGTTATGTTACCAACCGAATAATCATAATAACTCAAATATTAGTATAGTTGTTTTTTTTGTCTTCCCTAAAAAATATAAATTAAAATGGGATATTTCTACGCTTTTAAACAAAGTTCAGCAGTTATAGATGTAAAAACGTAGACTATGTAAAGGTTTAAGACGAACATTTTAAACATTAGTAATGAAAATCAAAACATGGCAGATAAAAGGAAATACCATGGAAAAGCAAATAACAGTAGAGATCATGCAGAAAATTCAAATAATTGAAGAAAGTATATTGGACAATTAAAAATCTGTTTAATAGCTTTTTGTTGCTTGCTTTCATGTCTGTAATTATTATTGACAAACAAATAACATTGTGACTATCCGTCAAAATCAAAACTGGAAGGAAAAACCTTTTAAAAATTAAACTTCGATTTTATGAAAATTTACACAAAGATAAAAAACAATCAAGTAAGTATCATTATATCACTTAAATACCCAAAACCTTTGTTATCATTCCTAAAGTAATATATATGTATATTTTAATTTATTAAAACAACGTTTAAATTGTCACCTAAGGAACAGTTCATCGCTAAAAAAACTGAAAAGTGTTGTGGTATTTGTATTATCAACAATAACAAATCATAGAATATTAGAAAAATGTTGATAACTTCTCCTTTTTTCTTTTTCAGAGGGAAAAGAGGGTTGTCTTCGCAATTAGTCCTAAAAGAACCTTTGTGGTTTAGACTTCTGCTTTAGTAAACTTCGAAGGTATGTTTAACAACAACTTAATAGCAAAACCATTTATAAGCTACGAATGCATTAATAAAAACTATAGCACCATACACAATTATCGAAAAAAATATCAAATAAAAAATCGAAATACCTAAAAAAATAAAAAACAAAAAAATATCAAACAAAACGATATTTTTACGATATTTTTGGAAACATCCGTTAAAGTGTAATAGTTTTAAGTGAGTCTTAAAAACTGCCATACTGCTTGGTTATAATTTAAAGATGTTACTTATCCCTAATATTTATGCCAATACAGATGACCTAATTTTTTTCTAATAGTATTACTAAAACCCAGAAAAAGAGTTTTACAACAAAATATTCCTCTGAAACTGATCGCAAGAAAACGGATAAGGAATAAATTCCTGAAGGGATCAATCTACGACTAACGATTAACGTTGATGGTGAACGCTTGCTCGTAGCGAAAGATTACGTAAATTTCACGCTTGAAGAGCTCCAGAGATTTCACGTTGCCGAGACGTGTATTATGACAACAACCGCGCGGAGCTGATGTTCGCCGTTCCCACAGCTGTGGAGTGGAAATCATTAGGGTTAATTAATTCAAAGCACTCACCCTCCTGTCGGTGGAATACTTCAGCTAGTATCTCAAGTAATACTAAAATTATATCAACAGATACTTCGAGTTGATACAGCTGGCCTCACAACTGTGCAGTATAAATCATTTAAGGTAGATTAAAGGGTGTCGCCCTCCTATTGGAAGAATATAGGTGTACTGCTCAATCATGAAACTCGAGTGATACTATCTCAAAAAGGCAAATCGAATGCAACTGCTGCTTCCAGGTTTCACTGCGGAATTCACTAGGGTTAATTCAAAATATTTACCCTTCTGTTGGTGGATTCTTGGGTTATATTTCTTAAATAATTCTAAAATTTTTGCAACAAAGACCCATGCTGATGCAGTTTTCCTCGCTGCTGTGGAGTAGAAGTCATTATCTACCTTTGGACTAACCCTCCTTTTGGTAGAATGTCAGTTTTAACAGCATTCCGAAGCTCTTAATAAGGCATAACTTATAATAGGGTGGCCCCAGAATTATGGCAACCGAAATTTTCAGATAAATAAATAAATGTGTGTGGAGTAGATATAATGGTGAAGTAGACATGATTAGGGTTGATTCAAAGCACTCAGCCTCCGGTCCATGAATATGAGAATAATGCTCCGGCCATTACCTCAAATAACTATCAAAACGATATCCACAATCACCTAATTTTCTTGCAGCTGACCTCACTGCAGTTAAGCATTAAACATTAGGGATCATTTTAAGGGCCCACCCCGTGTCCGTGGAATATCGGTGTAATTATCCAGATTGTACCTCGAGTAATACTAAAAATATCTCAAGACGCATCTACAGATGATACAGCTAGCTCACTGTTGTAGAATGGAAATCATTACGGTTAATTCAAAGGAATCACCATTTTGGCGGTTGGAATATTAATGTAATGCTCTAAGCCTTGTAACGAAGCTCTGAAATAGATATTACTTACAATACGTTGGGCCAGAAATATGGAAAACCTAAATTTACAGATACATTATGTAATTAGGAGGTAATAGTTATGTTTTATGGGATACTGCATATTTATAAAATAACGGCTATATGTATATATATATATATATATATATATTTAAAAAATATAGTACTTTCAATGCAAACTGTATTTAAAAAACAAACCGTATCACCAAGCATAGTTTTGTTTTTATATAATTTTGTCATATAAATATGAAACCAAAGAGGGAAAATGTGGGAGCTATTATATGTTACCCGAAAAGTTTAATTTTCAGAGTCTGTATTTCTGTTTACTAAGTTTTTGTTTTAAACCAAACCCTCGAATTTTTCCAGTTAAGATTTGTATATAAGTTACACTTAAGCTGATTAAAAAAACATTTCTATCGTATTAATAAATTTTATTGCTGCCTTTTCTTTTATTTATTACAAATTCCTTTAGAAGGTAGTTATTTCACTAAATTAAAATATTTAGATTATAACAAAGAGATTTTAATATAACTTATTTAAACCTTTTCAGACTTAAATTTGTGTTAAATATAAAACATAAATCAGGTACCGTTTTAAAAAGTGCCGAAGGCACTTTTTAATTATTTCAACAGGTAAAAACCTAAAGTAATTTTCTTCACAATTTTATTCACACTGTACTATTGTTTGATTAAATAAACATAAAACCAGAAAACAAAGTACAGTGTTTTAGTAACATTATATTAAAGATTTGTTTATTAAACGTCTATCTCCTTGCCACAAAAGCTTAATTATTATGGTACCTTAAAGTAAGTGTTCAACATTGTTTTATTCCCACTAAAAATAAATAAATATATATCTGTTTCTATTACTGTATACTATTGTATTGTCATTTAATTATGGGGGTTTTTATACTTTAAATTCTTGTCCTTGCGAAGTCGGCTTGTAAATGATTATAACACATTTGGTATAAACTAGACAATAAAAGATAGCCAAAGATTAGACGCTAAAAAAATACGCAAGATAAGTACGAAAATTTTTTAACGTACACTGATGCAACGTACCAGGAATTTTATTAGGACAATAAGGCTGTGCAAAATAAGGTTTTGAATAATTAATCATTTAAAGGAAATAAAGTATGAGGATAATTCGTTTCTATATAATCCAGGAAACTAAATCAAATTCTTGCCAACTACAGACACGTTTATGCTTTCCGGGAAATCCCATCTAAAGTTCCTGAACAGAGTGACACTCGTGTAGAAACAGCTGGAGCTATCCTGGGAACTGTATCGAGACGGAAGTAATCTAACTTATATATCTTTCTTTGACAATAGCACATACATCACTCACCTAGCCCCGCTCAATTGTAAACCGGACAAGTACACAATAAACGTGGATTTTAGTTTCTATAATGAGATTCGAACAATATAAAATACGTATGTCTAATGCAAAATGGACCTCGGGCACATCTACATATTGCATATAATTTCCACCAGTAAAAAGAGGTATGATGATTCCAAAAGTTTTATTTTGTAGTCTCAAAAAAGCCTGTTTTTAACTGAGAGTCGAATGCCTTAATTATGTTAATTCAGTACTTCTTTTTATTGTTCAATATCAAAATAATTTCACATAGTACTTCTAATTTTGTTATGCTTGTTCCTATATATTGTTTGCGGCAAAATTCCTCTTTTTTAAATTCAAATCGTGGTTGCTATTAACCTAGCCAGTTTTAATTTTATTTAGTAAATTATTAGTACTTTAATTTTGGTATGTGGGAACTCCTGTGATGAAATATTTTTTCAGTAGTGCCTTGGATATAGGTTTATAATAGAAGAGTCATATACTCTAGTTAAAGATTTTTTTGATAGAATTATTTACATGAAGCACTTCAATTTATAATCACCCTTATGAGGAAGAAAGGTACTCATATTCATATCAAAGCGCCTTAATAGTTTTAGAAATCATTTTTACGCCAAAAAAAAAAAAAAAGGAATAAGTAGTCCAACTTTTCCAATGATTACTTAACTGGCAGAATTTTAATCAGGCAATGAGCTACTGCAGTAACGGATTTTAAAATAGTTGCCAATATATTTGTAACATATTAAAACTTATTAGACTTTAGCAGTTATATCTGCACATAAAATCTCGAAACTACTTGGTTCAGTTGATATTTGTAGAGTTGCGGAAAACACAGTGACAATAGCATGTATTAATGAAACCATTCCTTCCCAGACTAATAGGAAGGCTTCTATGACACAAAACGTATTACTAACAATTTTTTAAATGAATAAACTTAGTACGGATATCTTATCCCCTTAGAACGGAAGTACATGTTTTTTGACCGCAGTAGGCTTTTCGAGCACGCATGTGTATATTTTCTTGCTTTTGCAACAAAGATAACTCAGCTATACTATCAGAAATATCATCAATAAGAACTTAATTACAATGGTTGGAAGAAGACACTTTTTGACTGAAGTCGATTTCTCCAAAAAGCCGATTTCAAAAGAGCCTACTTATATATACGACTGTATTTTCTTAGTCGTATGTACAAGAGAAATCCAACTATGGGTCCTGCAATAATTTTAGTTGGGAATTAGGTCTTAATGGACGGAATTAAACACTTTGTTGTTGCATTAGAATACCCAATATATTTAAACGATCATTACGTACTCAGGAATTCTTTCTATACTATTTAAATAGGATATGTCCATCGCTTCTCCGTTTCAGAAGGGAAATTTTGAGCAATTACTTTCGACTAGTTATACGTTATGAAGAATCTTCCCTCGTGTCTAGGAAATTGTAATGTTTTTAAATACTCGAGATAAAGTTAGTTTAGAGTTTCCAAAGTAAGAAAAATCTACTTTGCTACTTTGTTTATTGAAAATGTCATGTCTGTATAACAAAAGTGGGTCAGCGGCGGCGAGACATAAAAATACAAGATATTGAAGTGTTCTCTTGAAAAGTGGGTTATATGAACTTGTCACACAATACGTCGCTCGTCAGTTCATCCCTTCATTCTGATCTACTTTGGAGAATTACTCACTTTTGTGACTTTGATTCGAGTAATAAGCCGTCAGATTGTGTTCATGTTTATACTTGTAAATCTGCCACAAATTAAATACTGCATGAATAAAAATTTAATAAATGTACAAATGACACTTTTTTAAATTATAAATTGTACGTTTTATCACAAGCCAACTCTTATATTATTACGCATTTTTTTTTAATCCATGATCAACATACGAACTCTAGGAATTTGGGATCAATAATTAACTGCAGTCACTCTTTTATTATTGCATGTACGTGCAATATGCAAATTATAATATGAAAAATTTAATAACATTTAAATACAACTATTACAACCATTACATCTAAAATGGATTTTTATACATTTTTCAAAATCCGAAAGAAAACATACTTTAAAACTTTTGAATCTAGGGATAAATCATATAATTTAAATCCTATCTTACACATTATACTTTACATAATATAAGACATATTTTTAATTTTTAATTATCTTTCTATAGGTGGTCTAAAAATGTTTATTTACAACTCTTACAGAACCGCACACAACTCTTTAGGTCTGTAAAAAATTACACACACCCTATATCATCATTCATTTAGATTTTTTACCAGGCTCACCTTTTATTTGGATTTGTGTATTACTTTTGAAGAAAAATAACTTGTGTCTATATTATTACTATAATTTTTATACCTCATTTCAAGTATACATTGTCACAATTCTTGAACTGTTAGAACTAAAAATAATTTTATTCACTTTAGAATAAACTTAGCATTATCAATGATAAAACGATTACAGTAATATATTATCAATCTTTTCCACCCAAGACACATTTGAACGGTGGTTGTAATTAAAATTTACTTGAAGAAAAGTTGGAGTTTATAAACCTAATTTTTGTAGAATTACTTATAATTGCCGAAATTTCTAAAACTGCACCCTTTTGAAATAAATCTCCTATTAGTATTTAACTAGGGATTCTATCACCAAACAAATTATAGTCGTTACAGCTATTTCTGATAAAGATCCTTCCTATGGTGCCTCAAGTACCATGACAGCTAAAGGTTGAAATTCAGTTTCGATTTTTTCCTCCTCCAACCGCGATTGGATGTATTCAGCAAAAAGAGATTGTAATAAACATTTTCTCTCAATAAGAAAATTTCAAGCCTAAATGAAACTTATGTGGAGGTCTTACTCCAAGCCCGCCTTTATGTCAGTTTTGGTAATACTAAAATTTAGTTTATATAACATGAAAATTATGCCTTCTAACATGTTAAAAGAGAGGGGTAATTACGTAAAAAAGCTAAATGTAAGTAAAGGAGAAACGCAAAAGTATTTTATAATATAATTTTGCTTAAACCTTGTTTCACAGGCAATTTCACAGGCAAGATCAATATTATATAAGGTAAAAAATTAAGTTGAAGGTGTTATAAAATATTTTGTAACTAATTATACCTAGAAGTGACCACTTTAAAAGTAAATAATGGCTTATTTTACCGAGTGAAGGTAGAGTCTATAAATTCCTCTCTAACACATGGGGACCAACGGCTTATAAGTGACTTTTGAATAGTTCTGCGGTCAACCGCTTGCAAGGAAAAGATCTCTCAACGTTCACCTATCCAAGCAGCAGCCACGCTCGACGCTGCTATGATTCGGTTATATCGCGATAACCGCCATACCCAATACATTACGCTATAAATTACGCGCATAAAATGTTCTAGTAATATTTTTCTAAGAACTCTAGATTGTTGTTTTGGTGAAAATGAAATTTTGACAGGTTACCAAGTGTATTTAATAACAACAAAGACAATGCCCACTTTAATTATACTCGTTATTCTTAATATAGTTTAGTGAAATCAAATACTGCCTTAACGACCCGAGTCATGAATGGAGATGTCATGAGATGTTATAGTGGTAGGGAAATTGAGATCAGCCGGCAAATGTGCCGCCCACTGAAATATTAACTCATCACAGTGTTTTGGAAATGCTCCGCTATCATTTTGAATTTAGGTCACAAAACTTGTTTGACAACATACTATTAGTGCAATAAATGTTTATTCTATAGATAGATATATTGATTGAAATAAACATATATACTATTGTGTTCGTACATCCGTACTACAATATTATCTTATAAAACTTTGCCATTTACCTTTATTATTTTTGGAGTACATTTTTAGCAATAGATATTGAGTTTTAAAATCAGGTCATTCATTTTGATACACGCTGTATATTATTGTGTTCGTACATTCAGTACTAAAATATTATTTTATAAAACTTTGCCATTTACCTTACAAAATCTCAACGCTCGCAACTTTTTACACTTTATATAACCCTTAGGTTCTAATGAAAAGTATCAGTTTTGGAATTACATGAATCGAAGTATTTACAATCCAGAGATATTTATTTTTAGATATTCTATTCTATTTATTTAAGAAAGAATGTTGCCAGTGAAACAAATGCAATGGGTACAAATTGGGCGTAGGTTGTTAGGCCTTTAGGGACTTTTATTTTTATTGCAAAACGGTCAATGATTTCTTAAGTTCGGTATTTCATATTTTATTCAATAATATATAAATAGTAGCTACTGGTTTTCCACTCAGCCATAACAAATGCAAACTATTTAAAAATGAAAATAGTAACCGACTGAGCATAAGCGAAGAATATTATTCGAAACACGAAACAGGACTAACCAAACATCTTAAAAGAATTTATTTATATATTAGTAACACCAACTTCGATAACAGTGTATGTCAATCTAAAGATTTGGCTGAGTGGTAATAACTATAATTTAAATTGGTCTTATGGATATCTAGGATAGCAACGAGAAATTACAAAATAAATAGATATATGAGATTATAAAAAGTTACGCTATATCACATTTAGATTATTTATAAAGTAAACAGAACAAAATGATAAAATGAGTAAATTTTAAAAGTTGGTGACAAAATCTAATTTCACCGCACTTTAGTGTGCGAAGTATTAACCTCCCTTCATCACCGGAACATCTATTATCTAAGCACTTATATGAAACCTAACCCAATGAACAAAATTTTAAAGCATCATGTGGCAAGATATCTCGATAAAGTTCATCTGAAAACTTGCATGCAAATGGTTTCCATATAAATAAAAATATTGTTCTTCGGTAGTGCAATTGTAACCATTGAATAACCAGTAGGGCGACAAAATTATGTCTATAAAGAGAATATTAACACTTAATTTCTGTCTGACGTACATTAGTGTATTTTACAGCAGGACTTCTTGAGCAAAAATAACCTGCATTAAGAACGAAATTTAAATTTGCATGTGACATCATCCTTTTTTTAATTTGAAATTGTGTTAATTAGTAGTTAATATAGCAAATTTTTACTGATATCTTTTGAAGGTATGCCTGTTTTGTAAGAAAGAAAGAAAGAAAGAAAGAAATTTATTTCTCAAAACAACACCTTACATACATACATACATTTAATAAATATATCGTGAGAAATAATTAATCCTCCAAGGCTTAGCCTGATTGGAGGTTTTACTACAATTTTAAATATCACCGTTCATATGGGCAACTAAATTATATAAACAAAAATAAAGTAATTATACTTAAATCTATAATACACAATCAAAATATATACAATAAATACTACTTTTCCAAACTACTACAATTTATAATACAAACACTTACAAAATCATTAGACAGAACAACTTAAATACTTATTGAGAGATTTTTATGATTTAATAACTATAATACTTATCATAACTATAATAATTATAATTCAAGGCAATATACAGTAAGTAAAGCAAAGTACAGGGGAGTAAAGTAGGAGGGAATACTAAAACAACTATTTACAAATATAAAAAAATAAATCTTCAATATTCTGAATTGTAAACAACCATAGTCTTAATTTTTTAAGAAAAACATTTATATTACTATAGGATGCTTCCTATATCATTTAATTATTTATAGGAATCTTTATATTTATATTAAGAGAATTGTGAATTAATATAGTAATTGAATTGTAAGATTGTGAGCCTTCCAGCAGTGCTGAATTTCTTGTCAATTCGGGTTCGAGGAATGCTAGAAGCTTCCTTTTGTATGTAGGTATTGAGCATAGGTTACAGGTCTGAGTTGGATAGGTACCATTCAACTCAGCCATTGTGTTGCTCAATTTTGATTGGCCAATGTTAGCTTGATTAGATGGTGGAGGGACTTCTAGATCCTTCCGGTGGCTTCAACCACGTTTTCAGGGGATTCTTTGCTGTGTGCTCAGAGAGTGTAGACGTATTAAGGTTTAGCCTACTCTTGCCGTTTTGATTTTTCGGGAAGAAGGTTGAGTTTGTTGAGTTGTAAGATTAAAATTTATTTTCAAAATTTAAAGTCTCAAGTTTGAATTAATTAATCTATAATAGTCATTTTAGTTTACTTGGAGAAGTCTTCAGCAGATGTGCGAGGTAACTGTGAAAGTTAGAATTTAATATTGAAATAGAAAATTACTTGATGATCTTTTCCTGTTTCAATTTGGTTTAATCAGGAACAATCTACTGCAAAAGAAAATTTATTTAATCTTCTGAGATTCTATATATATTTTAACAAGTTCCTAAATTTAACATTCAAAGCCAAGCGGATAATTCTAGATAATTCAATAATTTGTAAATTGGAAATTTAACAGAAAATAAGTAGTTTGAAATTGATACAATTTTGACTTTAACTGGTTGGACATTGTCTTTGTTCATAAATTAAATATTAATATTATCTTAATTTGTTTGATTTTTATTTTGAGAAGAAGTCGTATTTTATTATTTGTTGTATTTTATATTATAAGAAGATTATTTTATTTTGAAGTTTAATGAAGATTTTTATTTTGAGTTTGTGTTGAAACATTAGCACTGAGAACTTGAAGGACACAATTATTGAATGATTGATTGATTGTTAGTTTTAAGACTGGACTTGTGAACTTTTGATGGGTTAAAAACATGAAATAATTGAGAATAAATTCTAAGTAAAAAAGATAGCTTGGCGTTGCTGTATTATTGATTTTAAATTTTATTAAAATAACTATTATTTTTATACTGAGTTTAATTATTGAATTCCATTGGAACTTGTGCATTCTTAAAATAAAGGGTTATTAGTTCAGAACACAATTAATCGCTCTTATACTAAAACAAAAATAGTTGTGATTTGTTTATAGAAGATAACCTTACTATAGGACACGTTACATAATTGCGCCACTCTGCTTGGTATAATTGAGCGGTTAATGTGAAGCAGTTTTGAACACTGATTGGTATTTGTGTGAACTTTTAAAGGAAGACATTAAATTAATTAATAAATTATTTTAATAAAGAATTTTTCTGTGAGGAATAAACTGTAATATAAAGTGACTATTGTGAACAGTGCTGAACTTTAATTAGTGAACTATGTCACTGAAGGTGGACCTACTTATTAAAGAAGAACTGTTGTTTGAATTTAAATTTAGGGGTATTTATCGTAAACCGGTCTGTGGCCCGTAGAGTCAAGAAAAAGATTATGAAAAACTTATTAAATTAAAGTGTATATTAGTCAATGTGGAACATCTTAGAGGGATATCAATATATAATGATTGTTATGGAAGATATGAATAAATTCACTTGGTGTATTCTCACTGCGGGAAATAACATCAGGTAATGTGATAAGAGCCTTAGAAAATAGTATTACTTAATAATTACTCATTACCTGAATGTATAGTGAATGACAACGCTACTTGTTTAACTGGTGAAAAATGCAAAGGTTATTTTAATTAAAAGGGGAGTGTCAACCTACGAAATTTAAATTAAGTTGTAATTGTTTATTATTCTGAAAATAAAAGAGTATGGGCTAAAGATTTGGAAAAAATTCAGTTATCACTAAATTGTACATTTTAATGGAAAGTGTGAAATCGACCCCGTTTGAAACTGATGTTTAATTATAAACCAAATAATAGTTTAAGTTTGAGGTGGAATCTGAAGGACTTAATAGATAATGAATTAAGGGGAAAGAATAAAAATAAATTAATCAGTGCAAGTCAAAAATTTGAAGCAACAATGTTTGAAAAATCAGAAACTAAGTAAATATGGTAACAATTTTAGATTTAAGAAGGGTGATATTGTGTTTTGTAAAGTTAATTTTCAGAGAAAGAAGTTGGATGCCATTTACGAAGGACCCTACAAAATTATTGCTGTAATTTCAGATGTCAGTTTTTGTGGTGTAAGATCTGAGAGATGCAAACATATATAATGCGAGTTTCACAGCATAAACATGAAGCTGGTAAAACAATGATGGTAAAATGAATATAGGTGTAGAAAGTGTATGGTGTAAATTTCAGGGTAGGACATGGACTGTGAGTCATTAATACATGAAACTTGTACTAATTAATGAGTATGTGATAATGTGAGATTTTATAAACAAACCAATTAGTTATAGATATTACTAATGTTTTATGAAATCGACATACATGTTACCATATGAGTGAAAGTACAATGAGACATGTGTTTAATTCACGCATACAGACACACTATATATATTTGGTGAATGTGAATCCTACCCTTCCTGTTGTAATAACAAATTTGGATGGAAAAATAATCTGTATTTGTTGTAGAAATCCCAGGTTGTGGTCTATAACATGAAATTTTTCCAACAACCCTGAGTAAATGTTTACACAGTGAGAGTGAGGAAGAACAACATGATATTACCTCATTATAAGCACTAAACTAAGAATTAAAATAATTAGTGAAAAAGGATACAGCTTATATATAATTGTTACCTGGATTGGTTATCCATAATAACTTAACAAGTAACTAGCACTGAGTAAAATTAAAATAAAAAGAATTTAACTTGTATTAATTTGCACCACAATGATTACCAAAATTTTTAAAGAAAGAACATTATTTTAAAAGCACTGCACTGCACAGTTAAAGATGAGAAGAGATGATCCTTGTAGAAAGCTCCCTATTAATGGTAAGAGAATTTTTTGCTCGTGGATTTGAATGAAAGTTGTTGACTGACAAATAAATGTATTTAATGAAATAAACTTAAACGATTTTGGGGGTATACAAAGAATTGTTACTGAGTGAATAAAAAAGGGGACATTTTATAAATTTTAACCTTTTACAGATATAACTTTTAAAGGGGTTCTAACATAAATCGTTTCATATGGAACGATTTGCTAGAGAAACGAGACAAAATGCAACACATCAGGCGAACGAAGGTCATTGGTTATGGTTCACGAGGTGCACGGAGATGAGCGACCTTGGCCCAGCGAGCTTGCTCATACCGTCGGTTTAACCTGTCCCAACGCTCGTTCTCGGAAGCGAACTGTCGATTATCACCCCACAAACTTAAGCAGTGGGCATCGCAAACAAAGGACCGAGATAAGATATGTTAACTGTCTCTCGATCAATAACCAGGACGCGTTATCTACAGACTTTTCCATTTCTAAATTCAATCCGAAATAGTTATAGTTTTTAGAGAATTACTTACTTTTCTTACATTTAAATTAATGAAATTATGTAAAAATAATGAGTCTTTTGTATTTGCTTAAAATGATTTCAAAAATTAATCAAATTGTTTTCATGTACGTGACTTAATAATTTTATTGATTGTTGAACTAAAGTTTTTTAGTAATAAATTAAATAATTTTTTACTTTCTGAAAGATCTTTTTAAAAATATTTAGATTTAATGATAATCAAATATAAAACATACATTGTATTTGCATCATTTTGTATATTAGATCATTGTAATTTTGCTTAAATTATCATTTTTAAAATTAAAATCAATTGTTTATTAGAGCCCACCCACTGACTAGTATCTTATTGATTGTAAAAGTAAACTTGTTCATAAATTAACATAAATTAAGATTTTAAGGTATTATTTTTAACAACTTTTGACTTAATGATAATAAATTCAAAATATGTTATTATAACTTTTATGTTACCCCTTTAAGGTACAAAACAAACTTGGAGAAGTTAAGGTATTAAGAAAATTCAAAGATTTGTAAACAATAAATAAATATTTTAGTAGTCGTAATTGATGTCTAAACGACAACATAGTATCATATATTTTAACTTTCACATTTAATAAATTCCTTGCTTTGTTTATACATTTTTAAACTCTTGTTTGTAAACAATTATGTTTCAATCAGTTTTTGGACTTAACCCAAACATTAAACTGTAAAAATATTTGATTTTATATAATAGCTGAGGTCTTGTTAGGTATAACAAAGATTATAGTTTGATTCTAAAACATATTGAATTGTTTTGATGTTAGTGTAATTAAATTAACAGAATATATTATGGTTTTCAATAAGAATAATGTTTTTAGAGAAGTAACTTAAATGTTTATTTAAAACTGTAAACCTTAATGTGATGACTGTAGCTAATTTAAATTTTCTGAGCTTAGAATTGAAATTTTAACTTGTTTTTTGATTCTTAGGTAATCTAGGTAAACATATTGTAGGTAAATATGATAAGTAATAACATATTGTTAGTGAGTAAATTAGTTTTGTAATCTGCCTTGGTTTTTAATAGGATATTATAAGTTGTTGAACTTTGTGAAGGTAATTGTTGGTATAAAACATATTTTTTATTGTTGGAATTTCTGCTAAAAGGTAGGTATGTAGGTCTATCAAGCCTCTTGCTAATTGATGGTTAGTAGATTGGTCCTCATTATTTACTAAAGGCCTCTTGCTATATTGATGTTAGTAAGTTTGTCCCATATTAAATTAATAAAAAGCCCCCTTGCTAGAATTGGATGTTAGTTAAGTATTGTCCTTATTATTGCTAGAAGCCATTGCTACTCTTAGCAATTGAAGGTGAGGGAGGGATTAAATAGGATGCTTCCTATATCATTTAATTATTTATAGGAATCTTTTATTGTATTTGTATATTAAGAGAATTGTGAATTAATATTGTAGTAATTTGAATTGTAAGGATTGTGAGCCTTCCAGCAGTGCCTGAAATTTCTATGTCAATTCGGGTTCGAGGGAATGCTAGAAGCTTCCTTTTGTATGTAGGTATTGGAGCATAGGTTACAGGGTCTGAGTTGGATTAGGTACCCAATTCAACTGCAGACATTGTGTTGCTCAATTTTGATGGTGGCCAATGTTATGCTTGATTAGATGGGTGGGAGGGGTGCTTTTCTAGAACTCGCTTCCGGTTGGCTTTCAACCACGCGTTTTTCATTCAGGGGTATTCTTTTATGCTGTGTGACTCAGAGGAGTGGTAAGACGTTAATTAAGGTTTAGTCGGGCTACCTAACTCTTGCCGTTTTTGATTTTTCGGGAAAAGAAAGGTTGAGTTTGTTGAGTTGTAAGAATTAAAATTTATTTTCAAAATTTTAAAGTCTCAAAGTGTTGAATTAATTAATCTATAATAGTTCATTTTATGTCTTACTTAGGATGAAGTCTTTCAGCAGATTGGAGTGCGAAGGTACTGTTGAAAAGTATAGAAATTTAATATATTGAAAATAGAAAATTACTTGATGATCTTTTCCTGTTCAATTTGGTTTAATCAGGAACAATCTACTGCAATAAGAAAATTTATTTAATCTTTCTGAGATTCTATATATAAATTTTATAACAAGGTTTCCTAAATTTAACACATTCAAAGCCAAGTGCGGATAATTCTAAGAATAAATTCTACAATAAATTTGTAAATTGGAAAATTTACAGAAAAATAAGTAGTTTGAAATTGCAAATTGATACAATTTTGGGGATACTTTAACCTCTGGTGTTTAGGACATTGTTACCTTTGTTTCATATAAATTAAATATTAATATTATCTTAATTTTGTATTAGATTATTTTATTTTGAGAAGAAGTCGTATATTTTTATTATTTGTTGTACTTATTAATATTATTAGCACGCAAAGATAATATTTTATTTTGAAGTGTTAATGAAGATTTTTATTTTGAGTTTTGAGTGTTGAAAACATTAAGCACTGAGCAACTTGAAGGACACAATTATTGAATGATTGATTGATTGTTAGTTTTTATACGACTGGACTTGTGAACTTTTGATGGGGTTAAAAAAAATCATGAAAATAAATTGAGAATAAATTCTAAGTAAACAAGAAAGATAGCTTGGCGTATTGCTTGTAGTTAATTGATTTTTAAAATTTTATTAAAAAATAACTATTATTTTTATACTGAGAGTTTTAATTATTGAATTCCATTGGGAACATTGTGCATTCCTTAAAAATAAAAAGGGTTATGTAGTTCAGAACACAATAAATCGCCTTTCCCTTATATCTAAAACAAAAATAGTTGTGAATTCTGAGTTATATAGAAGAATAACCCTTAACTAATAGACACGTTTTTACAACAATTACTTAAAATCTTTTTTAATGTTTAGTTTGAGGCAATTTGTTATAAAAATTGTAGGTGCTAAAAAATTAAATGATTTTGCAAAATACGTGTATTTGTTTGGCTTTCTGGTAAACGAACACATTTTTATTACTTACGCAGTCCTGTTAATATAACTCATAAATTTCTCCCCTACAGTTTCTACTGAATCTTAAGAAAATAAAATAATTGAGTACCTTATATACATAAATGTATCTTAAAGGAAGAACTTTTTAGAGGAACAAAAAATTGGGAAAGAATGTTCAAAGCATCGATTACCTTTTTTTGAGGTTTATTATTTCTTCATAACACTTTTTCTGTGCTGTAATTATGGGTTTTAAAGTTTGAGACCAATCTACTTGTGCCCCTCCCCCAAAGCACACACACAATTCCGTATTCTAACCTAACTCAATGAACTAATGAAAGATATTAATCGTTTCTTCAAATAATAACTAATCACTACACATACTTCAAAACATGTTAAATAGATAGATGTCTTGTGTGTAATTTCCAATTTATTTTTTTGTTTTGAGGTGTGGTTATGTGATCTTTTCCAATTTAACTTTTATCCATCTAATCTCATAAAAAAATTATTCCTCAAATATTTCACGCTCCGTGCTTCCTTTATTTCACAAGCAATCCCTATCGTTGCAAAAACCACCACTCATGTATACAAGTAAATGCAATTTCAAAACAATTTTATTTTCCTGTTTTATTTATTCTTTTTTTTTAAATAGAGAAAATTGAATAAACTGAGTTTTTTCAGGGCTCAATGCCATAATTGATTTTTTTTTACAAAACTCACCATTGAAAATCGGGGGAAATGCACAATTCCCTGTATCATCTTAAATAGCTACTTCGTTCCAAGACTCTTCGGAATAAGACAAAGACAGTTATACATCAGCGAATAGAAGTGATACTAAGCAATTTAATTTAGCATTGCACAAGTCATTAATGTATATTAAAAATAACGTAGCCACCTAAAGACCGACCGCCTGCGCGCACAACCGTGTTTGATTTCCCCCATTCCCAACATATACTACTCCGTCTTCTACCGTTAACTTTAACACATTGCATTCTTCCCTCTGTAAATAAACTTTCTAAACCAGTTGTGGTACTCATTCCCTCTAACCCCCACAATTAATATTAACTTTTTCCTAGCAAAACAGTCCTATGATTTCACAGTGTTGCGAAAGGCTTTTGTTATGTCTAACATAAATAGGCCACTAAACTTTTCTCCCCCATTGTTCACGCCTAACCATTGGATTATCAACCTGTCCATAAGATTCTATCAGTGCCGCCTTCTGCTGTTATTTATACCAACTTCTAAAACCCAAATTTGGTTCTGGACTAAGTATGTTATTTTTTTTCCAAAAAAAATTGTCATCAACTAATATTCTGTTTCATAATCCTTTCAACAGTTTTAGCAAAAGAAGATAGTAAAGATATTGGTCTCATAATTATTGCAAGCATCGCCTTGATCCCTTCTTAAAAATTGGACGGATATACCATATGCGTTTTTTAAGGCCTATTCAGGAAAAAAAACCCCTGTCGTCAAAGCTTAGAATTTATTAATGTACAAGTAGTACATTCTTAATTTCCTTAAAAATAGAATACTTAATAATCACTGGTCGAATGTATACTCCATCAAGACC
>NW_025784009.1:0-24492 GCF_021130785.1 Homalodisca vitripennis
TTGATTGTAATTGGGTTGGAAGTGAATAAAATAACGGTAAGTATTTGTAATTATTTCACTAAAAACAATTCAAAAAATATTATACCTTTTGGGCGAATAACAGTTGAATACTTTACTAAGGCCTAGAATATTCTACGGAGATCGGGGCGAGTAATATTTTCTAAGCTGTTTAGGCGAATAAAATATTTAATAGGCGCTCTTGGAATATTTTTAGTTTTTATCCAGCCAAGGATGGCTCATACTAGCTTCTAAATCAGTTGCTATTATGTCCTTGGCAAGTTCGAGGAAGAAAGACATATCATGAGTACAGGGAAATAATTAGCTACTCAGGTTTGAAAACCAAATTTTAGGTTTTTAACATTGGAATGTTTTGATTAGTACGAGGAAAACACGAGGTGGATAGTATCCCGGTGAAATGGAAATATTGATGCAGGTAAAGTCTTTTTACACAAACGATTTCTGCTTATTTCATATTAATCATACTTGTACTGTTAAATAATACAATTTTATTGTAAATTTGTCAACTACTTTTTTAAATCATAACGAAAACTATTAGGTAAGGTAAAACAATAGTACATTTATTACTACTTGTGTTCTCCGATTTCCAGAGTGGAGTGGCAACGATGTAGGGGTTCAGCGGAGAGAGTACAATGAACATCAATTACGTAATGGATTACAATTATTGAAGAATAAGATAAATGGATTAAATTTCCATCAACAGTGCGGAAATGGGTCCAACCCTTTATGGCAACCTCGATTTCAATTAGCCTACAGTTATTAGATTAGCCAATTATTTTAGATTGTTTTCATGTACAAGTAAAGTTGTAGAATATACTAATTTTCATCACCTCACCCATTAGTTACACAAGATGATAAATAACGATCCATAGCAAATGGTTTGTTTTGTGTACTGAGTAACGATCGATTATTTCAGGTTAGTTCTGAGGTCCAACGTTAGAGCTGCGCCATGTAGGTTTTATTGTTACTCTTTAAATGATAATAATCCATACCTTAGCTAACACGAATACTTAATTTTTTCGTTCCTCAATTTATAGCATTGCCTGATTTATCTTTTTGTACAAATTAATACAGATAAAGTACAAACCTAACAGGCGGATTTGAAAAGTACTACTTATCTATTACAAGTCCGTAACAAAATAACAGTAAATAAACTTATACAATGGAATATTAAGGCACCCGTCATATGTAACGGATATCTTACCGGACCAATCCAATAAAGTAATTTCTTCACATATGTTTTGTATGTTACATTTTCTAGCACTTCAATTGCAGTAGCGTAGTTATAAATAACAACGGTTGAGCTTTCGGATAGATTACAACGTGCTCAACATTATTGTGTTCGCTTTATCTTCCCTTAGACGATATAACAATAAAACACCCTTCTGTAACGTAAAGAAAGAGATACAAAATATTAAGATTTAGAACTAGTTACATCCGTAGTGGAGCACAACAAAATTTACATTCACAAAGAGATACAAATAAACTTAAGAAATTAAAGATCCTGACTATGAGGGACCAACAATGCTAAGTTCAGAGAGAAAAAAGAGAATCCGGCCTGGAAGATCAAAATGTTAAGTGAGGGGAAATATAGAAATGAAAAAATTAAAATATAGAGGACATCCATAGATGGAAGGAGGGGTGAGACATGAAGTATAAAGATGGGTGGATTTTAGGATAGATGCCAACTGACCGATTTGATCTTGGTTCCTGCTTCGTTTCATCCGAGGGGGGGGGGGGGAGAACTTCCAGCTCGGCCAGGGCCTGTAGGGCTGCGGTGGGATCCACGGAAGAACAGGAATAACAAGTCATTTTCACTAAGAGTCTTCACTGGCATCGGGGTACGAAGAATTGTAGAGAGGAACCATCACGAAGGGTAAGCTACTGCAATCGTATCATGTCACCTCCGACTGGAGCAACAAGACACTATGCAATGACTATGAGAAAAGAGGGCATAGAGCCCCGAAGGCGTCACACTTCCTCAAACAAAGGAGTCTTCTACCTGAATACTAAAAACTTAAACCTACGCTCCAATGATAGATTTTAAATATTAAAACACCCTTCATCAATCAGTTACATCTGCTAAAATTGAAAAAAAAAAACGGTTCTCTTGTATTTTTGAAACAAAACAACAGGACAACACAACAAAGAGGCACAATACTCAACGTGGAGTTCATAGATATGTTATTAACAGTAAATCATTCATAGTCTCTCTGGAATAATCTCCCGGATCATATCAGAGGTATTCATTTGTCGGGGAACAGTTTCGGGCAGTAGTTGAGTACCATCGGTTTTGGGCCTCGTCGGGTTGACGATTTCGTGGCAATAGGGTATGGGACGGTTGGCTTTGTATAAATGATTATGGGTGAATGTCTGTTAATTTCCTTCCAGTCTTTATTTTATTTCTCTTATTTTTTAATTTCATAAAGAACCATATTTTTATTTTATTATTGTAGACTATATTGTGGCCTGTTTTACACTAAAAAGTGTCGTTTATATAAATTTATAGTTAGGTGTAAGAGATGACTTAATAGTCCTAACCTCACAAATTGAATATGTTATTTTTTGTGTTCAATAAAGATATCTTTCATTTCATGTCATTTAAACCTCTCTTAATACAAACAGTCCAAAGTTAAAGTTATTTCAGAATTGAGGAAGGAAATATTTAATGAAAATTTTACAAAACAAATATTTTAATTAGGAGCCATTTGATAATCACACTATTTTTAAATTATGCAGTAAATTGAATCATTCACAAATCGATTCATACGATTTTGGAAATTATGAAGGGGGGTTTTTAACCCTTTCGTTATAAGTACAAATATAATATATTGTAGTATTGCAATTTTATATTATGAAAAATATGGAATATAAGAATTATACTATGATACATTCAGAGAGAGAAGAAATTTAATGACTTTCTGAAGTAAGATTGGTAACGAAGTGGCCAGATACTCAGGTTGTCTCTTAGGATTTGGAACACTTACATAAATATAAAGTAAGAACAATCCGCGTATATAGATAATTTTCAAGGATTGTACATGAATATTATTGCCACCAAGAGACCCGATAAAACATTTAGAGCTCTTTATTTCAAATACTGGGGTATCGTAAAATGTTTGAGAAATCTATATATGAAATGAAACGAACTTTTTCAGAGAGGACATGATTTTCAATACCTGTCAATAGTTGTGAATGACTCGGCAAGAGTCAATAGCCATCAGCGTCAGCTGGAAACTTATTTGGAGTTTGATGGCCCCACAACTAACTAAGCTATAGAAGTACTATATCTCTTACCACAATATGTAACTAATGTTTGAATTAATCTTAGTTTGAATTGTATTAAAGGTGTACTACATGTTTGTAAAGTATCATTTTAGCTGACGAAAATTCATTAGTTGATAACTTTAACTTTGCATTATTGTGATTTACACACAAATTTATAAATCAATAAGTTTTCTTACATGTGTTAATAATAATACAGTTTAGAAACGGTATTTCCTTTAAACACGTTCTTACGAATATCAGTATTCACAATTGTAATAAACAAATAACGTCGCCCTCGGCTGTAGCACACTGCTGCACAGTGGTGTTTTGGTATTCGGGTTTGGTTAATTTGATGTCACATCCATTTGACATACAATTTTGAGGGAAATAAAATAAAAATACTTTTTCAGTAATTTCCAGTGTTTGAATCAAAAGTAAGTGGTATGTTAAAATTACGCCCAAGGAAAGGGTTAAAAACGAGGGGTATGCAATATTATATATGTACGTATGTGGATATACATATAGAAGATAACTCGGGGACTGTGGGGACATTTAACATGTTATATGTAAAAACAATGGTTTCCTTCATTAATGTTGTATTTAAAAAACATAACTTCCTTAAAAAACCTTTTTCTTAACACAGAAGTTTATTAATTTTCTTAGATCCGAATTCATCTACACAAGGTAACATTTTAATTTTTATGCTCTGCTGGTTTTATTGAACCATTTCTAACTAAATTTACGTAAATTGCTATACTTTGTCACAGAGCAATATAATTTGTTTCTATTTTCTAGAAAATATTGTTTTCAAGAATCTTAAATCTAAATTAAAAAAATAACCTAACCAAAATCAGGTTAGACTACTTTAAAAGCTGATAAATTATTTCTAATTTATAACTACAACGAATATTTGTCTCAAAGAGATGACATTACAAGTTGTCAATTTTGTCCCTAGATTGCGTAGGTAAACCACACGAATATAAAATGCTTCATTAACAGCAGTTAATAGATATAGCTACAAACACTGGTACCTACACTGTGGTGGCTTATCTCCCTGCCTCCGAGATTGCTTTTTCTTAAAGGGTTTCCTTTTGTTTGTGTAAGTACATTGCGAACTATACCGATGGTTTAATCACAATCACATTCTTAATTGTTAATTGTTCCTTAGCAAAAATTTTCGTTGTACGTACTACTACTAGTAAATCAAATGGCAAGTTTGTCGTGGCCAATTAAATAAAAGAGAGGCAAACCGTTCTTTAAACAACTACTGTACACGCCTTGTGGTTTGCATGGATATTAATCACACTAACGTAAAACCAATTCTATATACAAAACTCTGATAGAACATATTCGTGAATACGTGTTTCACGGTATTCAGGGGGACTGAAACCCGTCAGCTCCGCCCTGGGGATGGATGAGTTTTAACTAGAAATGTTATTGTCATTTCATGGAATAAATGTTACGCTAGGATATATGTTGCGGAACACTCTTTGCAGCTCTAGCGTATTAAAACTTATCTTTTGATGGGTTTTGATTTTTGAACTTTGTGTGGGACCCCAAGTAGCAGTCACTATTTTTCCAATACTATAATTAAGCAGCCAAAAACATAATCTATAAATAATAACCAATATTACCAATAGCAATAATTGTTAAACAGCTTAAGTCTGACTCCAGTTACAATATTTAAGTTTTGTCTGCCATTTAGCCCAAGTGGTATTATTTTATAGTACTTAGAAACAAACACTATAAATGATCTACAATTTGCTTTGTGCTCTTATGCAACGCCAACAATTTGTTACATTATAACTTTATTAAATAAATGAATTTTTAAAAGATTTACAGGAGGAATTAGCGGGTACATATAGTGATAGATATTTGTACAATTCTGAAAAAGCGTTTTGTTTCATCGTTATCAGATGTTGTGCCGTATGACGATAACACATGGGGGTGGTGACTTCTGAGGTCGTAGTAATAAATACTAGAAATACAAAGTTTACTTATAAGTTCAGTTTAATTACGAAAACTTAAAAGCACCACTTTTAGATGGTAAAGGAAAAGTTATGTAATGCCACGTTGCTGCCAATTAGAATATAATAACTAAAAAGTATATCTTCTAGGTGGGCCTAAGATATCCAATGTTCTATTGAATTATGCGTACGGACGTATTACTTTACAAAACAATAATATTTCACTTCCCTTCGCAATAGGTAGACTCACAACCCGGGTGAGTCGGCGTCTTGGCACGAGACATTGAAGCTGTAGTCTAAGAACGGTTTATTTCTTGAAGAGGAGTAGAAGTTAGGAAGTGGTAGCCATCTATTCAAACAACACGTGAGATACATCAGCTACGTAAACTCGCCTAAAACAAATTCGCGACGGTATTAGCCATTTAATGATACAAATTACTATTTATAACAACGTGCTCGTCGCCATAAGGACGACGCCACAACCTTTATCTATCTCAATCAAGCAAATAAAAGATCTTCAAGGGTAAGTTACTTTACTATTCACATCTTTACTTTACGTTACATTCATTTTATACGTTTGGCATCAAAGGGCTAATTTAATAATACGAAAAGATCAATTTTACTTACGGACAAAGCGCGCGAGGTCTGATCGGTTACGTAGTTGGGCTGCTACAAAGGGTTAGAAGAAAAAATTCATACGCGTGCCAATTAGGTAGTTACTCCGCCCAATAATTTAGTTCCGGAACATTGGATGTAAAATAATATTATATTATACTGGCTGATTAGGTTGCGAAATTTACATTGTATGAAATTTAATTAACTAATTTACGGTACAGAATATCCCCCCTGTTTTGATTTCGCAACCTAATTAGTCGCTTTACTTTAAACATATTCTAAATAACAAACTTAATTCAACCTTTTATTCATTACATAAATTCAAATTCAACCATAACAATACGATAGCGCGGGGTTTCAAAAGTTTCCTATGAAATCCGCTAGATCGCATGCCAATGCAGTTCTATGACTGCTCGCTTAGGGACCAAAAATAGAAAATCAATTTAGGCAAACTATTTTCATGCAGTGCACGTTGCAGCGTTTTTAGAATTTGCAGGTCGTTGCAAGAATAAGGGCATTTAAGGCGATTAAATCGTAAACAAGTGTAGTGTAGTGTTTTGTTATATAGGCGCCACATTCATACTTCTTTTTGCATTCATACCAGTGTTTTGTGTATAGTGTTTTGCCATTAAATACCCTGAGACTTGCGGACAAGTTACCAATATGGATCGAATACTTTGGAATGAAACGTCCCCTCACGAGAAGCTAAGTCTCACATTTCTTATTAATACTGCATCACTCTTTATATATATTTACATACAACATCCTATACATCTTACATCTACATGAATTTTAATACTTCAAATATATCTACAAAATTCAAAATTCAACATTTCGGCATACATACAAAATACAGACAATTTTTCATCTTTGATTCCCTCATTACAAACAGTCAGGATCAACTTTGTCTCATTTCTTTATACTAAGTCTATTTACAAATTCTTTTTCTATATTTTATTTCCATTGATACATTCGTTAAGAATTCACCAAACAGTTAACTTCCTGGATTTTATCTTATCTTTTAAATTTGGCAGCAAGTGGTTCCTTAAGCTAGGGATGCTACAAATTTTTTTTTTTATTTATACAGAACAGGTCTTAATTTAATTTTAAATCTACAATATGAACCTTTTTTACATTCAAAACATTTTCAGTGTGTTGTACAATACAAGTTACAGGGCTTAAAAAATATAAAATTCTATAAATTCCTACATATTTTGGTGCTAATTTTGCACAAAACTTTTCTACCTTATTGCTTAAATAGTGAGTTCTAATCCATACTAAGGAATGCAACTTAAAGGGATGTTTTACATTTTGCTCTGAGTACTTTTGTCTATTACTGTTATGTGCTATACTCCTTTTTACATTCACCACAGCTCTCTTTAAATTGTTTACAACAGTTTCCTTGGACAAATTCTCACCAATTAGATCATTTAGCTTCCATAAATTAGATAAAGCATTATTACAGGAATGATTAAACATTAAATCAAAGGCAGCAAAACCTGTGCTTTCATTATGGGCGGTGTTTAAACTTAATTGTATATAGCCTAGGTCATTATCCCAATTACTATGACAGTTGTGATAGAAACTACGTAATAATGTAGATATGTTTCTAATATGCCTTTCTGATTGATTTCCATTAGCCCTGTAAGGCGCTAGTCTACGGTGTTCAATAAAATTCTTAAATAAGAACTTCTTAAAATACAGTGATGTAAAATATGCGGCATTGTCTGACACTATTATTTTAGGTACAGAAAAGTTGTTAAAAATTATGCGGTCTAATTTATTACATATTTCAGCACTCTTACATTCCCTCAAAGGGATTAGCCATAGAAATTTACTGGCGGCATCTACAACTACAAGTAAATATACATTGCTGTTTCTAGTTCTCACTAAGGGACCTAAAAGATCTATGAATAAACAATCCATATTGTTCTTAAATGGCACAGATACTAATTCGCCTTCATATTTTCTTTGGCACACTTTACTCATTTTACAAACATTACATGCTTTCACTTTTGCCTTTATAATTTCGTCTAAATCAGGTCTATAAAAATACTGATTAATTTTTCTTTGCGTTCTAGCAATGCCTAAATGACCTCCTATTAAAGAACTGTGGAAGAATTCATATACTAAATCAATTAACTGTACAGGCAAAAATATCTTACTCTTACTTTTTACATTCCTTTTGTACATCAGTAAATTGTTTTTTATAAAATAACATAAATTGTTACTATTGCTTTTTACAGATTGAATGATTCGCTGAGTTTCTTTATCTTGAAGTTGATATTTTTCTAAATCTTTAAACGCTAATGGCAAATCATTAATTAACAACCACAAATTATCCTTGTTATTGCACTTATTATTTATCTGCATTTTAGGCTTTACATTAGATGTTCGTTTACATGTTTGCCTTCGGGAGGAGTTTGAATGGCAGAAGGAAATCGATAATCTATTTTTATCCTGGTCTGGAACGTTCCGGCAGTCACTGGGGCTCGGATCAGCTGTTTCCGTCGACTCGCCCTCAAACATACGTGAAAGGGCGTCTGCCAGCGCATTATCGGTGGAACTTTTAAATTCCACCTCAAATGGCAAATTCAAAATCCTCTCGATCCACCGGGCAAGTCTTCCTACCTTCCTTTTGTGATTGAGGACATAGGATAAAGCTTGGTTATCAGTTATTAATTTAAAGGTTCTTACTTCTAAAAATTCGTGCCATTTTTCTATGCAAATTAGTGCACTCAAAGCTTCTTTTTCATAAACAGTATATTTTAATTCGGCATCAGTAAATTTCCTAGAGTAATAGGCTATTGGCATTAATTCATTTTGGTCGTTTTCCTGTAACAAACAACCACCTGCGGCTATTCCACTAGCATCTGTCATTACTATAAATTGCTTTGAAAAATCGGCTAACTGGAGTACAGGAGGATTCATTATAGCTTCTTTTAACTTTACAAACGAATCTTGACATTCACTTGTCCAAACAAATTTAGCGTTTTTCCTTCTTAAACGATTTAAAGGATTACATAATTCGGCATAATTATTTATAAATTTTGAAAAGAAATTGGTCATACCTAAAAACTGTGAAATTTGTTTGGCGTTCTTAGGCGGCATAAATTCTCTTATACTCCTTGTTCGCTCGGGATCTATAGTTACTGTATTATTTTTTATTAAGTTCCCCAAAAAGGAGATTTCCTCAAAACAAAACTTTGCTTTCTCTAGGTTTGCCGTTAAGCCATGTTTGCTTAGTCTATTTACAATCTCTCTGACATGTACTAAATGCGAATCAAGGTCTTTACTGTACACTAAGATATCATCACAAAAATTTATCACATATTTAAATTTTATATTGTCTAGGACTTTATCCAGATAGGCGGACAATACAGCACTACCAACATGTAAACCAAAGGGTACTCGTTTAAATTTATATTTACCAAATATAGTGCTAAATGAGGTAAGATCTTGACTATCAGGTGATAATGGACATTGCAAAAAACTTTTTCTTAAATCTATTATTGAAAAATATTTGGCTCCACTAAGATGTTGATAATAATTATTTAAATCACCAATGGGAAAATCAATTTTCTGTAACTTTTTATTTAATTCGGTATAATTGACTACAAGTCTGTCCTTTTTTGGTTAAAAAGGCTGGACTGGAGTAGGCTGAAGTACTGGGTTCAATTATTCCTTGGTCCAACCAATCCTGTATTATTGTTTTCATCTTATTTACAGTAGGAGGGCTCATAAAATAAGGCCTAATATTTACAGGTGTGGGGTCATTTAGAACTAATCTCACTTCCAAATCTAGAGCCTCTCCTAATTTTGGATTAAAAACATTTGGAAAATCCCCTATAAGGTTTTGTATCTCAGCCTCAGCTCTAGTGCACCCTATTTTTACATCAATGCTGTTTACTTCATGTTCAAAAGGCTGTTGTCTGACAATAGTTATTTTCTCATTACAATTGAATTTAAAATAAAATGAATCTCCATCAAGATCTAAAATTAATTTGCTATTAGATATAAATGGGTTTCCCAATATAATGTCCCATTTTAAATTATCCAATACAATAAATTTTACTTTCCAACAAAATTTAGAAATTTTTATCTTAGCATAACAGTAACCAAAACATTTTATTTCAGTGTTATTTGCAGCAAACATTCTATCCTCTGACTTCATTAATTTAGAAACATTTTTATTCAACAATAGGCTATCATAAAATTCTTTACTAATTATATCTCTTGTAGCACCAGTATCTAATAAGCAGTTTGTTTTTTACATTTCTACCCACTATAGCTTCAATTAAAGGCATATTGTTACACTGTCTAACATTTAGTCTTAAATTAGGTTTTCTATAGTTTAATTTACTCCAATTTTTAATTACCTTACCATAGACTCTCATAAAATAGTGTTTTTCTTTTCTTACTGTATTATTATTTATAAAATTATTATTCTTAAACTTATGAAACCGGGGAGGGATATTTTTAGGTGTTGTGTGTAATACCACTCCCCTACCAACTAGTTTTTTGGATTCCTAAAACAGTTTTTTGCTAAGTGGCTAGGCCTATTACAATTGAAACATAACTTTGGGTTTTTAATAGTAGGCCTACTATTCCTAGGTTCAACATGTGGTGGATACATGTTGTTAACATATGTCTTACTTAAATTGTCCCTTAAGTTTATCATTAAAGGTTATATTGTTACTAGCTATACACACATTTTCCAAATCTGTAAAATAAATGGGATTGTTTTCAAACATTAACTTATTTCTATCTGTAGGCTTAATACCTCTTTTTATACAAGTTTACCAAGTCCTGTTCACTTATGTTACACAATAAAACTTGACTGAGCTCTTTGATGTCATAGATGTATTCATACAGTGGCTCATCAAACCTTTGTGGCCTATAAACTAAATCTAGTCTCAGTCTTTCAATTAGGCCTACAGGGATAAAAGCACTAATTAATTCCCTGTGTAGATAGTTGACATTTGGCATGACAGACCTACACTGTATTATTTTGGCTAAAAGTGGACCTTTTGCATAACATGGTAACAATGCTAAAATTTCATTTTCTGATAGGCTAGTTTCACATTTTAGTTTTTAACAAAGTTTTCAAAAAGTTTATTAGCTCAGGTACTACTAAGCCATTTGTTTACTGTAAAATTTTGTAAATAACATTCTACAGGGTTGTTTAACTTATTAAACATATTTAAACCAGACATAGGTTGACTAATACAATCTTTGTTTGCATTATAAATAGGCATTATAGGCAAAGTGGGGGTACTGGCGGTAGGCTGTGATATTGTTGGTGGTTGTACAGAAATAGGGGCCTATTTGTTCTTTCACTGCCTGTTCCATAGCCTCATCTTGTTCTAATGATTCATTTAAATTGGCTTCTAACACTTTAAGCTGTTCTAGGTTCACTGTAGGTAGCAAGTTTTTAGCTAATTGTTGTTCAACATTTACTAGCCTACACTTTAAAGCTGATAAAGTTTCACTATGTACAGAACTTAGTTCTAGCTGGTTGTCTAAAAATAAACGGTTTATTAAATGTTTACACTTTTCTTGGAATTTGGTGATTTCTAAAGGTGAACTAGCACTGTTTCAATTCACTGCACCCATGTTCTAGTAATATCACTTTTTCACTGAGAAGATTTACTTCCTGATTGTGGTCTATTTTTAATAGGCTACTAGCAGTAGGTAAAATATTGTTTCTCAAACACTGTCTTAAGGACTTTCTGAGTTCATTTACTGTACTGTCACTATTTAATTTAATACCTCTAGATATCAGTTCAAATACCAACTCATCTTTAGACAAATATTCTATTTTAATGGCAGGCATTGTGGCGTTTTCATTCAGTTTCACCCAGTTTGATGGCAGAGTAGGCACATCAATAGCAGATTGGCGCAATAAAATTATGTGCCGTATGACGATAACACATGGGGGTGGTGACTTCTGAGGTCGTAGTAATAAATACTAGAAATACAAAGTTTACTTATAAGTTCAGTTTAATTACGAAAACTTAAAAGCACCACTTTTAGATGGTAAAGGAAAAGTTATGTAATGCCACGTTGCTGCCAATTAGAATGTAATAACTAAAAAAGTATATCTTCTAGGTGGGCCTAAGATATCCAATGTTCTATTGAATTATGCGTACGACGTATTACTTTACAAAACAATAATATTTCACTTCCCTTCGCAATAGGTAGACTCACAACCCGGGTGTCGGCGTCTTGGCACGAGACATTGAAGCTGTAGTCTAAGAACGGTTATTTCTTGAAGAGGAGTAGAAGTTAGGAAGTGGTAGCCATCTATTCAAACAACACGTGAGATACATCAGCTACGTAAACTCGCCTAAAACAAATTCGCGACGGTATTAGCCATTTAATGATACAAATTACTATTTATAACAACGTGCTCGTCGCCATAAGGACGACGCCACAACCTTTATCTATCTCAATCAAGCAAATAAAAGATCTTCAAGGGTAAGTTACTTTACTATTCACATCTTTACTTTACGTTACATTCATTTTATACGTTTGGCATCAAAGGGCTAATTTAATAATACGAAAAGATCAATTTTACTTACGGACAAAGCGCGCGAGGTCTGATCGGTTACGTAGTTGGGCTGCTACAAAGGGTTAGAAGAAAAAAATTCATACGCGTGCCAATTAGGTAGTTACTCCGCCCAATAATTTAGTTCCGGAACATTGGATGTAAAATAATATTATATTATACTGGCTGATTAGGTTGCGAAATTTACATTGTATGAAATTTAATTAACTAATTTACGGTACAATGTCTTGTCGATAAACACTTTGCTTAACGCTACTATATCGATAATGCAGGTAATCAGGTACAAAAATCCACTAGGGGAGATACAGGTATATTTCAAATTATCAAATTAAAAAGAAAACATGTATAAATAAAATTATATTTTATTTTAAAACTTATTACGAGATAAACTTTTCAAAAAATAAACTTTTGTCCTGCTGCGTTGAAACGCAAAACTATGTTTGTATTCTCTGTATTGCAGAATTTATCATGCGTTGAATTCTTTTAAATACTGATACTATAAAAATAAGAGCTTCCCAACATACCAATAAACATGTTTTATAAAACATCTGCACCTTGAAAATTAATTAGAAGAATATAACCTATATTTCTTCTTTTTTCAGTAAACGTTACAAATATAGGCTTATATAATTAAACAGTTACCTTTGGTGCTTTCATACGAATATTTTGATCACAGTTTAGTTTTAGACTTAAATATTACTTTAAGAAACAGTGACTTAAACCTTTGCAGGTCTTCTTAAGTAATAGAAAGTCGGACCCAAAACAAACACAACCTAAAACTAGATATTTGTTATCATAAGGTAAAAACTATGGTATTATAATACATTATGTACACAATTAAAGTAAATTAACTGTGAGTAACTTGTCACAATAATTTAGGAATATTTTTTGCTTACAATCTACATTTTGATTGTATATACATTTGGACACATTTTAAATTATATTGGTTTCTGTGCTTGGTTTTAGTAACAGGATTTAAATTTTAGTACGGTTTCACTGATGTACTAAACCTCATTTATACAAGTAATTTTCATAAAGATGCAATACTAAACACAAATATTTTAAACGATTCTTCAGTGGTATTCATTTGTGTACCCATACGAATGTTTAAGATATGAACTCCATGCAGTATATAATCATGATCAAGAATAGAGTGTTAGAATAAATTGATAAATAGATAAATTGATAAATAGAATAAAATTGATTGTTCTAAGTCAACTTAATTACGCTGAAAACGAGTTGTTGACTCTTAAACTACTGTTAGCTTTTTACTTATTTCTTTTTTACTTATAAAACTCTTTTACTTATTTCTTTGTTAAAGTGAAACGCACTTTTTAACGATTACATCTTATAAAAAATGGCTGCTTCCTACTTCCAAATTTAAGAATTGTATAAAAATAATTAAATTTTGTAAATATACAAATGATATCAATATTGTCTAGCAAAAGTGAACCGCTTTTAATAAAACTCCATTGCTCAATCAGCTCACGAGTACTCGTTACTGTGTTTATGATGGCTATAAACAAATGAGTTTAATTGCCCGACAAAAACTGGGTCGTAAACGTTTAAGACAAAATTAAAGCCGTTTCCATAAACAGAAATACCGGAAGCTTATTGGATGGTTTAACTACCTTAATAGTTGATCTACATTGTCTGTATAGTACAATATTACATTTAATGCTATGGTCAGTGGCACACTGTAGTCTCCTGGGTGTATCCATCACAAACGAACAAGGAAGTAATTCAACTGACGTAACAAGTACAGCTAATCTAGGTCGCCTGCTGGTATTACAGCGAATAATATTATTGTAAGCTTCTGGAGTAGAATGAGTCTTTTGGTGTAGGTAATAATATCCATCCAAATTTCCTCATGTCATTAGAACGAGTCTAACGATTAAAGACTTTGCAAGAAAGCTTTATTATGTTACTAGACCACAACAAATTAAATATTTTTAATAACAAAACTACAGCAACTTCTCAATTTTGCACCTGATAAGAGATGGAGATTACCACTTCATCTATTTATAGGCGTCTCTGATGTAGAAACGATGTAAAGTTTCGTTATGTTATTATATCTTGGGATCTCTTCAGACTAACGTAACTCCAGATTCCTGAGTAAAGTCTGATACAACGTCAGATACTAGACGCTGTATTAAAAGGAAGGTGGACTGGAACAAAATACAACACTCAAATATACGCTCTACATATACACCTATACCACATGTGCTCGCTTGAGATCAGTGGGTGGGTACTACGGTATTTATTGAATTTGTATATAAAAAGCAATTTCCTTACCTTAGTGGTATACTAGATTTTGGTAAAATTATTAGTTGTTACTATAGTAATTGACGTGACGTACACCCGTGTAGGAACCAACGAATTATGTAGTAGGCTTATACAGGTAGTTCGTTGGTAGAAACGTGTAACAAACTTTAACAAAAACTTCAGTACTGAAAAAACTAAACTATGTAGTGGGCCTTATTTACTATATATATATACATATATATTTATTTTTGAAACCATGTAAGCAAATGTAGGAAGACTCACGTCCTGTTTTACACCATCGTAGTCTTTTTATGGATTTTTTCAACTGTAGCTTATGACTTTACTTAGGTTTCAGGATTTCAGTAATAAACAGTAAACTGGAAAAGAGTAAAAAAAGCCATGTCATGATTGCTTTGCTTACATTAATTAATAATTTTTTAAAACTCAAACATCTGATTGGGAACTTTTAGTTAAAGTTAATAGTTCTCATACATTCCTGCATGGAGGAGTGAAACGAGTTTCAAATTGTGACCGTGAAAGTTATATTACGGCCCTAGAGCAATAATTGAAATGTATTTCCGGGATATAGATTGTAACAGACACATTTTAACGAACATAAATTATTAAACTAAACCTATTTTGATAAAATGACTAATAATCAGTATAACTTCAAGTAAAGGTGATAACTAATTATTCAGTTTAAACAACAAATTCGACAATAAGGGAGGTCGTGTTGGTAGAGAAGCATATCTAACAGACCGGAAAAGCTTTCTCAATCCCTTAGAGAGGCACATCCGGTCTAAAAGCTATTTCCGGCAACACAAAGCTCTGTGTTGTCTCATCCTCTTAGTGCGTTGTATGTTGATATCATTGTATTCTGCTTCTTAGGTTACCTTTACTGTCGTATTAAGATTTTACATATTCCGCTAATGTAACACGACTTGTCTAGCCAGTTTTGTTTATAGAATCGTATCAAAATTTAAACGACTTTTTTCTCGAGAAGGTGCCTTGTTTTCATCGATTATCCACAATAGTACGGTGAAACCAATTCATATGTTTATTATCTTAGGTATTCATAAATTACTCTGATCTATATTTAAAGTATATAGTAGGAGAGCATCCCATTTTGGGTAATCCACAAGTTCAACCCCTGTCTTGCCCTCAATGGTTCTACTATACGTTTGGTTTTTTCTGGAACAACACGAATGAGAGCTTCTAGCTCTTCCGTTGACTCAGGTCTTGACAGTGAGCGTTCCTCTTTTCTTTCGCTATTTAATCTTTAATGTTCCAAACTACTTGTTAACAAATTACACTAATCCATCCCTTCAATCAATCATATTAATAACCCTTACATCCTACTTATTAAGTACACTTACAGATACTTTAAATAAATATTTCACCCTATTTTGCGTCATATTTTATGCACATCAGTTAGTTTTGTAGGTATTGTAGCAAATGGTAGTTTGTAAATACTTGAAATTAAAATGCTTACAATCGACTCTTTAGTTTGCAGCAACTGAGGAAAATAAACACGCACAAACATCATTATGGCTACTCTTTGCTATTGTAAACTTTCATTAATTAAGATTTTGCATCATTCATGGGTCCTACGTATTTAATAGATAACAAAGCGGTAGTTTATAAGTAAAGTTACTAATAGTTAAATTCTATGATGGTATTAAACAGTTAAGACACGCAAGAACAAGATACTGCAAGGCAGGACTCAGAGAGGAGGTCATAAACCTCCAACTGGGACACACATTGTTACTTCGGTCCTGCTCTTGTTTCTACTCCTGACACCTGCTGAATACAGTATATAGGATTATACTATTGTTGTAATCAGTATTGTAAAGGACAATGTTTAATCGTTTCTATGTGTTACAAAAAATATATTATTGTTTAGTTAAAATGCTAATCAATAAAATTCGGCAAAGAATCTCTTTACTATTTTGCTCCACGAAATATAAGAATTCCACATGAATTCCAATCGGCTGTCATTTTATACTTAATTTATTACCTTCTTGCGGTTTTTACATTATTAGCATATTTCACTGAACTGTTTGCTTAAGACATCCTCTTCGCAACATGAATTAAATAACCTGTGACATAAACATAACCGCGAATTGTGATGATTCCAGTAGATACGCAACATCAGCCATAAGTTTCTGATGAATATTCAACCTGTATAATTTGTACTTCTTAACGTAAGTACTTAAATATTACTTTTATAGTAAAACATTTTAAACCATTGATCTCTTGCTTTCATTTCCGGTCAATACCACACACTCTTGATCCCGTAAATTTCTCCCTATATCTAAAATAAAATTCCACTCAAGTACTGAAGAATTTTGAAATAGCCTAACACATAGTAAATCAGTGAAAATGGTGTTTTAAAAGGGCTGAAACTGGACATTGATTATTTTGTTTCCTAATCGCTGAACACAATCCTGATGTTTTCCAACTAAAATTATTTCGAAAAATATCAAATTTCATTCTAAATACACAAAAAAGGTATTTTTTCTAGCGTTTTGTTTATTTCTCTGAAAATAGGCCTTTTAGATTAAACAAAACCCCATAGTAAAAAGGGTGTAAAATATTTCTACATTTCATAATTTATATCTATATTTTTTAAGACCTTGAAATACTCTGTTAAAACTTTTATATAATGTGGAAATAAACGCCATACAAGGAAAAACCTAACGACTAAGTGCAATAGCGAAACTTACATTTCGTTCCGCAACATTGCTTCATTAGTATTCATTTAGGCATATACTGTCCTTACACTACGTATGTAATTGGTTTTTGAGCACGTTGTTCTGGTGTTGTGAAGTTGTTGTGTAGGCTTACAGGCACGTTAATGGTTGTGAGGGGAGGTCACCGTACTGTCAGGCCTTTGTTAAATTTTTTTGCACGATTTACCGCCACTGCAGTCACTGATAGCTTTCATTTGATACTATCATACTAAGGTCATAGTTCAGTATTGGTTTTGTCATTTAAATCGCAAATTTATTCTATTGACAAAACTGTCGTTAAGAAAACGGCATCATTAGATATCTTACTTCCTACTTTAAATGCATGTAACTTCACGTGGATTGATAAAATGTTAAATTTTTTGTACTTAGGGGAGTTACCTTAAAGTGCTAGGAATTTAATTTGTTATTAGTTGTTGGCTAAAATCTCTTTTGCTGTGTAACAAACACTTTCCAGCTGTGGGAGCATTTACAATACATTATACTCATATTTAGCAACATTATGTTCAGAAATTATTATTAATTATAAAAAATTTCATTGTAAAAAGGGCAAAAACTAAGTAGATAGGATAATTAATCTATGTGTATGTTGTTCATTATTGTAATTTATGGAACGTGTGTTATCTCACTGTCTTAAATATCTTATTCTATTTTAAAGCTTAAAAAGCCAATGAAAACTAGATGTCAATTAAATCTGATATTTAATATAATTAATAAACACCTTTGTTCGTTTTTACAAATGTGGCAATTGAATGAAACGTGTAGAGGTAATAAAAGTCTATCAAAAATAACTTTATTTATAATAAAATTTTAGCCTTAATCTAAAATAAAATTTAAACATATATTCGTTGTGAACAAATGTGAAATATATTACGTTTTGTAATAAAGTACCGTTTACTTGGAAATCCCAAATGACAGCACGCCATAAAGGTTTAAAATGAATGTATGTCACGTTAAAAATTAATGTTGGAAGATACGAATATGAAACCCAATTTAATACATTCTTAAGACAGAAAATAATCTCTAGAAAGTATGGCATTTAATCATCTTCAGTTGGAAAAGGAAAATTATAAATACTAACTATTATGAGGTTGGACGCACGTTTTTTCCGACTGGATGGAACCAGTCGGGCGGGTCTTGTGACGTCATAGAATACTAACTCTCCCCACCCAAACGCCCAAAAACTAATACATACGTAAATGTATTATGAAAAAAATTTAGAGATATAAATTTTAGGAAATTTTAAGATCTTTATTTTACTGAGTGTTCTGTTTCACTAAAATGCCCACAGTAAGTTTAATATATGCCGACATAAATTTTGTTGAAAACATCACACCCGTATTTAGCAACTTAAAAAACAAAAAAACGTTAAATAAAACCATTGCTCCAATCTTTCCACTTAAACACACAATTTGAATTTGTTGTAGAGCAATAAAAAAAGTTTAAAGTAATAGTTAATAAAAACTGCTGGGTAAAAAAAAGTTACGTTTTGTACCAAGTTCACAAAAAATATTCTATTACCACCTGCACGGACAAATAACAAACAAAACGCGACTATCACTGATAGCTGACTCGGTTGCCACAATAACCGCTCCGTGAATAACAATCATCTTGAAAAAGATGGCGGAAATGATTGGAGCAGGGAACAACCTGCTGTTGGTATATTCTGACTTTATTTGTCCACATATCTTCATATAATGCCCGTTCATTACACTGATATTCAACGTGTTCTATGATAATTATTTCTTTCCTGCTTACTTCTGTTCTATTTTAGATGTCTCTCTTTGTTAATGATACAATCACAAAATAATAATTTGTCTGTATAATGAATACTAACCGTGTTTATCACGTCCTCAGGACATCCAATAATTGTCATTACTGGATTTAACTTAACATATATGTTCAAATATTTCACCATCTCTTAGTTTTCACCGTTGAGTATTTTCATAATTAAATGTTTAGGTATTTGGGACAGTATTATCATCTCAATTAATCCAAATACATGTCAGAGTTCTAAATTTATAAGATGATAAATATATACTGTACTTTTAAACGTATATATGTACAGTCCTACTACCAGAATTGTGTTCACGTAGGCTATCTCCAAGATCAAAATGACCTTTTTACATTTCATACATACCTGTTCTATGTTTGTTCAATTGGATATGGACTATGTTATAGTCAAAATTCCACTTGAATGAAATGAAATGACATGACAGTCAAAATTTGTACTGTCGAGGCAGATTTATCTTTGCTGGCCTTGTTGAGTAACATGTATATTTTTGTGGGATTGATTTAGTAACTTGTTTTCTTTGATCAAGAGTTTGAATGTTTTATAAAATGGTAAATGAAAAATTATAAATCATCGCAAGTTAACATTAGTTATTGAATTACTTGAGTTTTAATTAGAGCACTAAACTCAGAGTGAAATTGAAACCCATCTTCAAAACTGGCTAGCTTTACAAGTATTCTAGATTGTTTTTTTGTTATTTATTGGCATTACGAATAATAATGAAGTTCTATTAGTTTTTAACTTTTTTTTTAATCTAGGTACTCGTATTCTCATTGTCTCATCAGGTGCACAACTGTGATGTTTCAGAGACATGATCTCAAAGTACGGTGGAGTAACAGAATGTTGTACACCTAATGGAGCTATGGTGGAAGAGTTGATTAAATGTGAATGTTAAGTTTAGCTCCAATCTACCTTCATCTTTATGCCACGTCTGAGACAAATCCTAGACAAAAATTACACCAAGAGTTCTAAACTGTAAATACACTGCCTATACTTTGAATAGAATCCATGTACATATATAAGTACATTTTGACACGATAAACTTTCAACCTTCGCTTCCATCCCACCCCCGACCAACAACAGAAGATGAGAGTGTCCTGTAGGTTGCGACTTCCCCGTCTCCCTCAGGATGTTTACAATGGGGAGGATATTGTGTCGTATTGACAGCTCCCTCTGAATCCATTACCCACCGTGTTTGCCGATACAGATGACCTATCGTCCTCGACACGACATGACGTCTTCTTTCATGCCAAAAATAACAACAAAGTGAAATATACATTTGCTTTCTATATCAGTTGAATCTTCTTGAGCTTTTTACGGGCAATATGAATATAATTTTGCTTAGGCAATGCCATATTCGGAACAGTATCTAGTACTAGTGGGACTGGCCTTTCCTTAAAAGAATATAATACATTGCTTATATTTTACATCTACTAATAACTTTTGCGTTAAATCAGAATATCCATTTACAGTTTTAAGATCTAAAAAACATGTAATATATTGGTTTTAAAAATATGTTTAAAGGGAATTTTATTTTCATACGATCATTATTTCAATACATGTAATAGAAATCATATACTTATTTACGTTTATTTTTATTTATTTTGATGGCCTGATTTCAAACTAGTACGAATCACTATTTCAAATGGTTACAGTTCGTCGTGGAATTATCAAAGAACTGTTGACACTTTTCTCGTGTTAAAGTCACACGGAGGTTTGAATATGAAACAAAAACCCCAACCTGAAATGAATTGCACAGTTTGAAGATAAAATATTTTAAAATGTTGATAGTGTTATTTTATTTTAAATTTCAGATTTTCAAATATTTATTAATTGATTTAAAAGAATTTCTCATACTCCAATAAAAATTCTGTTGTGACAAATACTTTACATACATTCCTTAACACTCACGGGGTGTTCTAACAGTTTCCATATTTATAGAAAGTAGTTTCCGGTTTGACAAAAAGACAAAATTTTTGCTGCTCACAACGTGCCACAATGTGCTTGTACAGGCGTACCTGTAAAGCTTATTCCTTGACGGATTTTGTTGAAAACTGTTACCGTTGAAATTGTTATAAAATTCTCTAAACAATCGATGTCTAGTACGTGTTTCAAAGTATACTGTGTTTTGTTATATGAATCTTGTTATATACATTTTCAACAGACGCTATTTTGTTAATATTAAAGAAATTAACACATTTTGTTCTCTTACCTATTCAGACATATGGGTAATTTGCTTTCTTTAGATTTACTAGTTTTAAAGATAATAATTTGTTAATACAAACTACAATATTGCGTCCAGCAGCTAAACGAAATAGAAATGGGAAAAACGTTATTCTTAATTTTTAGCTTTTGAATCGCACGCAGAATTTGAAAATATATAGCCAGCCCAACCTTTTTGTTACATCCTGTTACAGGGTGTTCCACTAGTAACCTGAAAAACTTCGCAGGTGGTTTCCTTTCATTAAAATAATGAAAAAAGTTCATATAAAACATATGTCCGAAACGCTTTGTTAGCGAACTACGCTAGGAAAGGACGGAAATAAAAGCGAAACTGGTGTTTTATGGCGTAAGGATAGTTGTTAAAGTTATTGGATTTTATGTAAAATGAACTGAAAAAGTGAATAAAATTCATCCCAATCCGTTAGACTACCCATTTCTGAGACATCAGACAAAATATGCAAAATTCGGTCTCGAAGAATATGCTTTGCTTAGATTTGAAGTACACTAACTTCTTTAAATGGATAGCGTTCTTTAAATGGAAAAAGTAAACACGCAAATTTTGTAATATAAGTAATGTAATATAGGCTAATAATAAACAAGCAAAAAGTAAAAATATTAATGCTTAATTAAATCAACATATACGAAAAATAAGACAGAAATGCGATATCTGCTTTTAATCAACGTTCCTCGTAACAACAATACATTTACTGATGTTTTTTTTTTCAGTCAAGTAAATAAATAAAAAAATATTTACAGTATAAAATATGGTAGGTTGAGAAACAAGAATTTAAAAATACAGCGTCAATTGAAACGCTTTTGCTTCATAGAAAATCGAGAGTTGGCAACATTGCTGCAACAATACCTGAATACAAGTTATTATTCGTCAGCTGTCCAATAATTCAGCTATTGCAGTAACTCGGTTTTGCAGTGTATATGTATTATTTGTATTTTATTCGTGTTTTTTTAACGACAATATGCCATTTACATTTTTAAATCAAGAGTACGTAGATATTGGTTTTGTCTATGGTTTTGCCAATGGATATAGTCATGCAGCTAAACGTTGAATATGAAAGACGATTTCCGAACAGAAGAACACCTACTCACGTAACATTTGCATCGGTTTTCAATAACGTACGAACAAATGGATCTTTTCCAACCGTTAATTGTTCGAGATAACGTTCTGTAATACACTCTGTACGCGAACAAGATAATATCATTGACATAATAAAACGCAGTCCTCAACTTAGCATTCGCCACTTTTAAAATAGATTAAACATATCTCGTAATACTGTCTGGAGAACATTGAATGAAAACAACTTTTATCCATATCACTTACAAAGAGTTCAAAAGCTTCATCCAGGTGATAATGCATTAAGATTACACTTTTGTTGATGGATGTTGAATAATCGAATTAACGTAAGTTGTTTTTTTGGCCGATGAATCGATGTTTACAAGATACGGAATTCTAAATTTGAAAAATAGTCACCGATGGGCAACTGCAAATTCAAAAGCAGTTGTAGAGTCGAACTTTCAAATTCGATTTTCGATAATATAGTGTGATATAAGTTTGGGACCATTTGTTTTTGAAAACTGCTTTACTGATCTTGTGTATAAAGGGCTTTTTAAAGAATCAACTGTCAGTTCTACTTGAATATGTATCACATGAAAGACGACATCAAATGATATTCCAACATGATGGTGCAACGGGACATTATATACAACATTTTAGAGAGCATTTCCAGATAAGTTTTCCAGGCAAATGGATAGGTCGAGGTGGACCAGTTAATTGGCCTCTTAGGTCCCCTGATTTAAAGTCCTTTAGATTATTCCTTTTAGGGTAATTTAAAGCAACTTGAATACGCAGAACCTGTTAATTACAAAGAAGAATTTTAAACGCTAGTAAACTATTAAAGAACGACCGAGATGATATCAGAAAAACTACACGTGGTGTCGTTAAACGCACTAGACTGTGCATAAATTATCAAGGAAATAATTTTGAACACAATTTATAAGGTATAGAAATTGGATTAAAATATTAGCAAATATCAACGATTCTTGAAGTGAATTAGCAATCTTTTAGTGATCGCTATTATTAGTGGTTAAGGATTGGTTGCCCAAGGATTTCGTGGCAATCAGAGATTTAGGGCTGATCAGTTGAAGGGAAATGTAATGTAAAAGAATTTTCGGGGTGGTTTGCAATGTTTAAAAAGATTCAGCATTGGGGCATTAGGGCTACTTTTTGTTTCAATAAATAAGATATTTAATAGGTAGTGTGCCTTCCCTTCTCCTCATAATGTGGTATAATATTTAACTCGCCTTCGGCTTCGCTGGGGGCTTCGCCCCCAGGCCCCTGACTATGGAGTTGGCTAAATGCGAGGATAAGCGGAATTCGGAGACAGGTTAAGTCCGAGCATTAGATTAGGGATCTGGAAGTTTAAAGTATAATACCTATTTTATTTGATTCATTCCGGGATACAACAAAACTATGAACTTTGAGGGCGTTTTGTAGCTTAACCATTAGAGATACGAGAAAAAGTGACTGGACCTTTCTTGTTGGAAATTTAATTTTATCTGCCCTCGGATTTTGTTTTCTTCCGAAGTTTTGGTTTGGCCAATACACTGCATTGAAGAAAAGTTTGCACTGGTCAGATATTGTTAACTGTTTAGTGTAATGATAATAAAAACCGATTCTAAGTTAGAATTTTAAAATGTTAAGGGAGTAGTATAATTTGCTCAGGAGTTCAACTATCCCAGGAAATTTCCTGTGGGGGGGGGGGGGTTAATGTTACCGGGGGTTAAGACATCAGGGGCTTTAATTTTACTCAGGAGATTATTTGATCATACCAGGAAATTTCGGGTTGGGGGGTAAATGTTACTGAGGAGGGTTAATACATAAAAGATATAGAGAAAAGTCATTGGACCTTTTTTGTAGTTCACTTCATTCCTGACTTTTCCTCATGTTTCGAGCTAGCTCTAACGGTTCGGCCGCTATCGGGCTTCAAGAAAAGCCTGCAAGGGTGAAAA
>NW_025784010.1:0-26081 GCF_021130785.1 Homalodisca vitripennis
GATTTGATCAACAGTAGGAGCGGTCCTTTAGACTTCTGAGTTATCGAAGAATTAGTCATTTCAGGCAGCCAAATATTAATTAAAAATTCATTCACAACACTAACAAACGTTCAACAATGTACGATTACCGACGCGAAAGTATAGGTTATGATTTCGTTTCAAAACAAAAAAAGGCATGTGGACCCAAAACAGTATAACATGAAACATACACGATACACAGACAGACGAAACAGTCATTTATTTTTGAGCTTTGATATCTGTTTACATTCTTCTATGGCCAAAGAGTATAAATATCATAAATAAAAGTAATGAAGGTAATGATCAGAAAAGTACAAGAAAACTTAGTGCCTATGTCCTACGTAGACTAGAGAATACAGTCACGGCTCTCTGAGAGATCACGGTTTCAAATGCCAAGGAGGCCCAATCATGATAGGAATAATAGCCACAGTGGCCCTGAAAACAAGCCAGGAATAGCCAAGAGCTGAGGCTTAAAAGAGAATTTAACAAGAAAAAGGTGCCTACGATTTCTTGTCACTATTAAAACAAGCTTAGCAACACCAGAGAACGATAGTTTACAGAAACTGAGAAATTCCTTATTGACAGGACAGGAGATAAATAGCGTCAAAAATAACATGTGATAATTAATTACATTGGTAATTAAAAAATAACCAAAACAATTAAACATAAAATACTTCAGAACTAATTAGATTAGTTCTAAAAATTGTGTTTATGCTCAAATAAACTAAAGCCGTATACATGTGGTCTTTTATATGAGATTAAAAAGGTTTGATCAGAGCACTCAAAAAGTCTCAGACACTTTTATACTGACCTCCATCTAAAAACACAGACTTGTTTCTATTTTTGGGATATCCCTGTAAAGTTTAATGCCGCTGATTAATAAATGTTTTGCAAAAAAAGCTAGTTCAAAAGAAAAGACGTTTAATTCTATTGGAGTGACATGGATTATGGTGATGTTAGGAATTATTTTTTTGGAAAGGTGGAAGATTTTGTGAACGAATGGCACGCAGTTCAAGATATAAATTGATGGGAATGTTATAAACTTTGGCCCCCCTAAAAAGTTACCTATATGAAGTAATTCGAGGTTTCCCAAAAAACTTCTCTTAACGCATTTTTATGAAATTTGAAATCTAATTTTGTGTGTACACTTTCGCATACCCAAACAACTACCTACCACATGTGTGAGAAAGGGGTAAGTCAGCTCATATTAAGCAGCCAAGTTTACCCTGGTATCAGTAAACTTTGATGGGTTTCTTGTAACGATAAAACCTTCGAAACTAGTTTCTTGCAAGGCAAGCTCTGTGACGACCCCAGCAATATAGTTCTAAGACCAGACCGGTAACATCGTATGCGCGGTCTTAAATCAGCCAATTTAAAATATTAAATCATCAGTAATATATTTTATTTTTATTCAGCATAACATTTAATTGTAGTAACGAGTAATGAATATATGCAGCCAGGACTTATTAGGTTAAGCAGTGCAGGTGGAGAAGATATATATTTTAATTCAGCACATGAATTGTAAGTCCAAGTCTGTCAGCAGTAAGCCTGGTAATTTTCCATACCCAGAGCAGCTGCGCAGTTTACTGGGTGGTAAAAACAGGCAGGAATTTTGCTGAGGTAGCGTCTGGAACAACGCTGCTCCCTGGAGTTCGTTGTTCTGAGTCGCAGTCGTGCCAGGGTTTTGAACGCGTCAAGCTCGCGTGAAATCGCTCTCTCGCTCTCTCTCTCCCGTTCTAAATTTGTAATTGTTCAACTGATTCTAAATTATGCAATAAAATTCAAAATTGTTTTCGCAATAAAACTAAATTGTTTTATTTGGCCAACCGAGGAGAGAATTTTTATTACAGCAACCTGGGCTAGATTCCATCACCGTGTCCGCATTAGAACCCGAGAACTTTTAAAATTAAATTTACGTGTGGTCGTCACGCCACATATTTGGTGTCAGGTGTGGGGTTGTGTCAGTTGGTTCTGTCGGTCGGTTCGTCTTTCTAAAAATAAATTAGTGTTTCTTTGTTTCGTTGAAGAAATCGAAAAAGTTGGTGCAAGAAGGCCGGGACAAGGATGATGGGTAAGTAATTTTTTATTCTGCCCGTAGAATAATGCTAGCCTAGAAACTGTTTTATAAAACGTAATATTTGAAATTGTTGAAATCACGAGGTGACTAAGTCAAAGGTAATTTAATGTTTTAAATTTTAAAACTAATTGAAAACTTTTTTTGATTGATTTTTATAATTTTTATTGAATTTTAAAGTAATACTTGTAATAGAGACGCCATATTGGCTGAGAACAATAGACGCTAATAGTCCGCCATACTTGTTGTAAGCTCCCACAATTCCATTCGACATTACTAACTAGTTATATTCTTTGTTAGGCATTCGGTTGTCGATTACTTGAATCTCGACAATCGTTATTTCGGTAGTTGTGAATAATTGAGTAGTTATTCGGTAGTACTTTGTTTTGATTGGACTAGTCCCTCAGTAGTTCAATTCTTATACCTGATATTGATCAAAAATAAACGTACACTCTAAGGTTTTAATGTACTGATTTAACTGGTAGTTAAAACCTGATTAACCTAAATTAACTGCTTCTAAAACTAACTTAATTATACAAATTAGTTGATAACCTAACCTTTCTGACTTGGTTAGGCTAACTCAAAGGTACCGGTACAGGGCAGGAGGCTAACCACGTTGTGAGAGAAGGAAGATAAGGGGTAGTAGTCATTAAAGGGAAGTGAAATAAATTATAAATTTAAATATTTTTGAAGAATTAACGTTGGACTTGGTTATATTTTGTTGAAACTTTGGGAACTTGTTTCATCTGATGATAGTTAAATTGTAATTAAACTTTAAACTTTTGATTAACTTTAAAGTTTTGACTTTTGATTTTTTATTATGGTTTAAATTCTTCCTCTCGTCCGTGGTGGAACCAGCAAACCCTGATTGAGTTAGTTTGCTAAGTTTATTTACAGGCACGAAGAAAGAAGATTAAATTTTGTGGAATAGGTTTCGACATTCGTGATGAATTGTATGATGAATTGAGTGATAGTTAAAAAGGTATTTTAAATATTTTTTGGGTAATTTGAAGGAAAAGTAAAATATTGAAATATTGGAATTATTCTTTGCTCAGACATAGTAGGTTGTCTTGACTTAGAATAAATCGTGGTGTAACTTCGTATTTGATTAGTGTTCAGGACTTAGACAAAAAGTGGATTGATTAGAGCTGAATTGAAAGTTGATTGATTGATTGCAAGTCGATAAATTAAAATTATTTCTTGATTTTAATTACTTTTCACAAACGGGAGAGAGCACATAATTATTTAATTGAAAATTTAATTGAGAAAAATCTTTTAAAATTATTTTTGGAAAACTAAGTTGGGACTTGTCCACTTTTTGAAAGTAAGTGTGCCTGAACTGATTGACAATGGCTGGTCGCGTTAGTATTGGAGGGCAAGAAATGGACCTCCAGGAAGCCATTGATGCGGTAACTGAACGGTTGGAGACTCTTGGTCATGCTAGGTTGGATCGAAGTGACCACCTGAACACCATGTTGGAGGAAACTTTGCGAGGTCATACAGAACGACCTACGTTCGACATGGTAGGCTCGATCACTCCCTTTGATGGAGGAAAGCCGGAGGCTGTTCTCCACTTCTTTGAAAGTATCGACAATGTCGGTGAATTAAGTCATTGGGGAAACGACGAAAAATTAAGGGTTGCTAAATTGAGATTGGCTGGAACCGCCTTGAGTTTTATTCGATCGGAGGATCAAGGCCGGTTGAGTACTTATGCGGGGATTTAAAGAAGTTTTGACACAACGGTTTAGTGACAAAGCTCCGAAAGATTGTTACTTCCAGCAGTTGTCTGTAATACAGCAACGGAGGGGTGAAACGATTGAAGCTTTTGCTGATCGAGTGCGGACATTAAATGAAAAGACAGTGCGAGTCACTGCAAATCCAGAAGTTAATGCTGCACTAAGGGAAGAAGCCGATCGTAGAGCTTTGGATGCTTTTACCCCGAGAGGTCTTATTGGACACGTTGGTGATCAGACGAGACTAAAATTCCCTACTAACATCCGAGAAGCCGTCACTACAGCGGTGGCAATTGATCACATTTTGAAGCAATCGAAAGATCCGTCTCGCGCTACAGATGAACGGAAGGTTTTTCAAACTGACCTTGTTTGTTATCGGTGCCATAATCCGGGGCACACGTCTCGTGAGTGTCGGGACAATAGGGGATTTAAGTAGACCCAGTAATGACTCGAGGTGCTGGCGATGTAATAAGCCAGGGCACAGACAAAAGGATTGTCGCGTAAAACTTCCAACCAGCACTCCTAGTGCTAGTCAGTCGGGAAACGGGGCAGGGGCCAGTGGAGTCGCCGCCACCCGTCCCCGAGAGTAAATGAGCCACAACCGCAGGCCAAGGCGACGAAAAGAAAATGTAACGACTGGAAAGAACACTTGTGAACCTAGAGTAGGAGCCTTAGTTAAGAGTCGTGAAACCGCCCGAGTAGATAAAGAAATACGAATAGTTCCGGTTGTGAAAGATTTAGCCGAGGAACTAGTTGCCATGGGGCGTGTGGATAATGCCGAGGGAAAGATATTAATTGATACCGGTGCTCAGGTGTCGCTCATCAAACGTGGAGCCGCTGTAGCTCCGATGACAAAGCCTGACTTGATTATCCGGGGAATTTCAGGACGAAACTCTGAAGATTTACGGCAGACAAAAAGTGACTTTGATGTTAAAGCCGGGTGTGCCGGTGAAAGGGAACTTTGTTGTGAGTAACCTACCCCGTGGGTATTTAGCCGTGTTAGGTTGTGATATTCTGAAAGAGGGGAATGCATCGATAGACATCACGGAAGGTGTTCTCCGTATGTCTGGAAAGAACATTTGGTTAAATCGGTTGCACAAGGGTGAGAGTGTCCCCGATTCAGGTAGGCAAGTAGTTGCGCCGCGCCACAAAAAGGCACAGGCCCCTACTACGACACCTGAGGTTGTCCGAGTGGCTAAACGCCAGGACAGTTGTATAGAGAATTACGTGTATAACGCAAAAGATGTCACAATACCCGCGCGGAGTGAGAAAACTGGTTCAGTTGAAGTTAAGCAAATTTGGATCTACGACTAATGATAATCTGGAGGGTTCGGATGTAGTGGTCGAACCAGTGGGTCTTACCATACAGGGCGTGTATTTGGCACGAGTATTAACTAAAATAGTGAACAATAAATGTTGGGCGAAGGCTGTGAATGTAAGTGGAGAAGAAGTATCCCTTACGGTAAATTCTAAATTTGGAATAGTGGAATCAGTTAGTAACGATACGATAGATAAGGTCAAACGTAAGATAGTCTTGATAGCGGATAGTCACGGTCGCGGAATTCAGCAGTTATTGGAAGAGAGGTTGCCAGGGAACTTTGAGCTCAGTTCGTGGTTTGTACCTAATGGTAAGCTTAAAGATTGCGATGGGTAATCTTAAAAGAGAGATTGCACAGCTGACTCAGGGTGATACGGTACTGGTGATGGCAGGAACTAATGACGTGGATAGAGGTGCTCCTTACTCGCGCACCCTACAACAAGCCTTTCAAGCAATACCTAATAAGTGGGATGCTCGCATTGTAGTTATGGGGAATTCCTGATAGGTTCGACAAGAATGTAATAGGAGATCTGAAGAGAGCGAATGATCTACTTAGGTCCTTCGTAAAAAGAACCAATTCGGAGGGACGGGGAAGGATGTCCTTCTGTGAGATGCGAGGAAGGTTTGCTAGGCGCTTGTATACCAAGCATGGGCTACACCTCAATGAAGAGGGAAAGCTGAAACTCGCAGAGTTGATGCGGAAGGACCATCTTGGATGATGTAGATGTGACAACGAAGCGAGTAGGACTAGCTATCAAAGAATACGAATTGTTTGATAAATGTGTAGATGAAAAACTTAGCCATTTGAGACTACCCGAGCGACAAGAGGTTAAAAGAGTACTAGAGGAATACAGGGACGTGTTTGCGCATAGTGAGGCCCAGCCTCTGCAATGCACATCGGCCGTAAAACACGTTATCCATACGGGAAATGCTGCGCCGATTTATAAGAAAGCTTATCGGGTTCCATTTCATCAGAAACCCATAGTGGATGAGTTGATTAAAGACCAACTGGACAAGGGGATAATAACTCCTAGTCATAGCCCGTGGGCGTCGCCTGTAGTCATCGTCCCGAAGAAATCTGTGGATGGCAGTAAGAAATATCGTTTCTGCGTAGACTTTAGAGCAGTCAACGCTTTGACTGTACCTGATGTATATCCTCTACCCAACATCGCTGAGACACTTGACTCGCTGGGAGGTTGTACCATGTATACTACACTTGACTTGAGAAGTGGTTATCATCAGATTATGGTAGATGAGGAAAGTCGACCGAAAACTGCCTTTAATGTGCCAGGAGGTCACTATGAGTATCTACGTATGCCCTTTGGACTGTCTACGGCGCCTGCAACATTTCAGCGCCTGATGGATTCAGTTCTTATGGGATTAAAAGGGGAAAAGTGTTTAGTGTATCTGGACGATATTATCTTGTTCTCGAAAGATTTGGCTTCGCATTTGTCGCATTTGAGTGAAGTGTTGAGTAAGCTACGTGATGTGAATTTGAGCGTGCAAACTCAGTAAATGTAAATTTGCAGTAGGCGAGGTTAACTACCTGGGTCATGTAATAACTGGCCATGGTGTAGAACCCGACCCAGGAAAGGTTAAGGCTGTAGAGGGATTCCCTGTACCTAAGACTGTAAAAGATGTACGGTCCTTTTTAGGTTTGGCCGGATATTACCGCCGGTTCATAGAAGGCTTTGCTGCCATTGGGAAACCTCTTTTTGACTTGACCAAGCAAGGGAAGGAGTTCGATTGGGATCAAGCGTGCCAAACTGCGTTTGAGACACTTAAGCAGAAGCTAGTCTCATCACCAGTGTTGGTCTTCCCCGATTTCAGTAAGCCGTTCACCTTGGCTACTGATGCCAGTATTGACGCTCTAGGGGCTGTATTGTCCCAAGAAGTAGATGGAGAAGAACATCCAGTCGCGTACGCTTCTCGCACTCTTTTTCCTGCTGAAAGGAATTATTCTACGACCGAAAGAGAACTGCTAGGTTTAGTATGGGCTACAAAGTATTTTAGATGTTATTTGTTAGGCCGTGAATTTAAGGCTGTGACAGATCACGCAGCACTAAAGTGGATGTTATCTTTGAAAGATCCAAGTAGTAGACTAATGAGGTGGGCGCTGAGGCTTGCTGAGTTCACTTACACCGTGGAACACAAGCCGGGAAAGAGACATACCAACGCTGATGCTCTCAGTAGAGCTATGTGCGCAGCTACTCGCAGGGACGAGCTCCCTGTGGTTGACCTTGCCACACTGGCGTGAGCATCAAAAGAATGATCCTCATTGTCAAGAGTTAAGGAAGGCCAAGTGTTTTAAGTTGAGCCCAGAAAAGATCCTGTACAGAGTGAGCGGAGGTGACAAGAAGATTGTGGTCCCCTCATCTCTTACTCGTGAGGTGATCAGATTGAACCATGACCTGCCAACGACGGGACATGCAGCGGTGGCTAAGACGTTAGACCGTATTAAGGCAAAATTCTGGTGGAAGGGCATGGATAAGGACGTATTAGACTATGTGCGTTCGTGCCACAGTTGTAGTCAACGAACCAACTATGGAAAGGCAAAGGCCCCCTTGGAACGTTGTTTAACGAGCCCAAGGTTCCTTTTCGAAGTAGTGGCAGCCGACATAGTAGGGCCCTTGCCCATCAGTGAGTCGAGAAACGTGTACATCTTGAGTGTGATGGATCATTTCACACGGTATTGTGAATTTATACCATTGCCTGACCAAACAGCAGACCAGGTGGCTCGAGCTCTAGTGCAGAGAGTGATTACTAAGTTTGGTGTTCCCAAGGCTTTGATTACAGATCAAGGGGCAAACTTTACCTCTGACCTGATCAAACAGTTGTGCAAATTCTTGCACATCAGGAAAATCCAGACTACAGGGTTTCACCCACAGAGTAATGGTCGGCTAGAGAGAGTACACGCGACTATTGCCAAAATGCTTAGTCACTTTGTGAAACCGTCATCAGACTGATTGGGATGAATATCTCCCATATATAACTATGGCTTATAACAGTCAAAGCCATGAGGCTACGGGATTTTCGCCGTACGAAATGTTGTTTGGGCGAAAAATGGAAGCTCCTATGGAGGGTGACTTGACTATCACGGAAGATAACGAGGTATTTGGTGATCATGTAGAGACTCTGCGCGCGAAGTTAAAGGAAACCCATGAAGTTGCTGCGCGACGTAAGGCATTGGCCAGGGCCAAGTATGAAAGGCAGTACAACAAGAAAGTGAAGGATTCGTTGTACGAGGAAGGCCAGTACGTTCTGCTGCACGTGCCGAGTATCGGACGTCACAGAGTGAAGAAACTGTCAAAACTATGGAAGGGTCCCTACAGGATAGTCAAGGTGTTATCGTCGTTGAATTTTAGTTTTGAAAGTGAGAAATAGAGAAATCGTGGTTCACGTGAATCGAGTAAAGCCGTACGTGAGTAGAACCAAGGTGAACCAGGTGCCGGAAGTGCACGTTGACGACGATGTTGGCGATATCGAGATTCCAGACTCGAATATCTGTATTGGTGAGGGAACGCCATCAGCAGATGATGGTATCCCTGTACCAAGTGTTGGCACACCTCGTACGGGAAATAGGTTGCCACGTGTAAAAAGGAGGCCAGCACGCCTCGAAGACTATGTTTCATAGTTGGGAATTATATCGGTGGTGCTTTGACAAGTGGGAAGTGCTTGACATGCTTATGGGACTGGTGTTTCGTGTTGTAAAAGTAAAAACTCGATATAAATTTTAAGTTCTGTTTTAGGATTGATTTTTCCAATCCTGGGAGTAGTAAGCTGCTTCCAGCAAGGGGTCATATTTGAAGGAGGCAGAGATGTGCTGCTGACGGACAGCCATTGGAGAGTCACGTTGCAGTACAACTTGACGCAGATTGAAGAGGAATCCCGAAATCTAAGTATCTTGGTAACTGAGGTAAAGAATCATTTTAATACATTTTTCGAAGATCTACTTAATGAAAATATGAGTTCACACTCTCCATTAATTCAATTGGAAGCCGGATTTCGTTACGAATTTGTGCTATTACAGCAGTCAGTTAGTGAATACCTAAATGAAATTGATGATCTAATAAAACTGTTACCACAAAGACGTGGAAAACGAGGTTTAGTAGATGCAGGAGGTCATGTGTTAAAGTTTCTGTTTGGTACACTTGAAAATAGCGATTTAGAAATTATTGATGGAAAAATGGATTATTTGTACAACACCAACGAGAAAATAGTGCATCAAGCTAAGGAGCAGGTGACTGTTCTAGCAAATATGCAGGCGGAAATAGTATCACATGCAAAAACAATAAAATAACGTAATTTCTATATTGAAAGAATATCATTCTAATATGCATGAACAAATGGTTAAAATTTTCACACAAGCAAATGCTGCTCATTATCAGTTAAAAACTCTTTTTGAATATTTGAAGTTAAGTTCTGCGCTTTCGGATACTAAAGAAACAGTAAGTAGTGCAAGACAAAAGATAACTAAATTCCATCAAGCAATTGAGAGCTTAGCAGCTGGGAAGGTTGACAGTAACTTGCTAACACCTCATGAGTATCTAAGAATTTTGAAGGAAATTGAAAAGGTTATACCTCCAACGACTAAATTGTATTCACCTGTTAAATTAGAAAATATTCATCAATTTTATTCTGCTGTAGTTGTTCATAGTTTATACAACGATTCACACCTTAAGGGTAGTGATGAGGTTGCCTCTTTCAAACGATAATAAGATGTTCCAATTATATGATATTATTATCTATCCGGTGTATGATGCCTCTCTCAAAGTATGGACCCCAGTGGGAAGTTGGTACCCAAAAATTATTGATCAGTAAGGATCGGTTGATGTACTCGATGTACAATCAATTGGAATTCGACCGAGAGTGTCGAGGGGAACAACTGATTGTTTGCCCGTTATCGAATGTCCTGTTAAGCGTAAGCAAGAGACCAAATTGTGCGGTTGAGATGTTTCATTACGAGCAAGTGAGGCTCTGTGGTAGAAAATTAATATCGGGATTAAGGTCCCCGGTACTTGTCAAAACTCCAAGCCGATGGATATACAGTGCCTCAGAGGAGCACAGATTGACTTTGAACTGTCTAACTAGTGACGGGACCCTGAATATAACTTTCCGCGGTAGTGAAAAGGGGTCGGTGAATTTAGAGGAATTGATATGTGTGATGTTGTCTCTGAAGAATTCAAGGTGCCTGCCCGTATTCACGGCAGCTCTGTGTTCTCAGAACAGATAAGTGAAATTGTGTTTCCAAATGTGGAAGAAATTTACACAAGCGAGGAGAAGGAGCTGTCTAGCTCTGAGCAGGAGACGGCTGTGAAAGTCCTGCAGGGACTGAACGAAACGGCTGGGGCACATTAGGTGTTAAGGAGTACCGTCCGGAGGACGTAGTCCGCCATCTGAAGTCCCACATTCTGTTTGGTCGAAGATTTTATGCTGCAAAAGTGGCAGCTGCTGGTAGTTTTGGGTTAGTGTCAATCCTGATGCTTGTGTACATGTGTTACAGATTTGTTATGCCTGTGATGGCATGGTGGTCGAGTCGCCGGAACCGTCGCCGACAGCGTCGCTCCGCCACTCTGACCGAGGTCTTCGCAAAAGTGAGAGGCCTGACGTCACTAGACAGTCCTGAAGGAGACCAAGAGGGTGTGAACCCTGGGGAGATAAACGATGTTGAACAGAACGTGGAGGCAGTCGAAGTTGTTAATCTCGAGCGACTGCGGGACGTGATACAAGCTTTGTAACTGTGAGTAATGACACTCTGAATAAGTGTGAGTCCCTCAACTCACTGTGGTATGGTGAGGAAGTTTTGCTTGGCAAACTCCATACCGATTGCTCCAGACATTCGTGTTAATGCTGTGACAGAATAATCTTTCAAAGAACTTGAGTAAGGAATGATCGATTTGTGTTAATTGTGGTTGACTAGTCAAGTTGTGTTGAGAGATGTGTGCACACGGGACAGTTGTTAAAGGAGACACTGGAAGATGTATTAAGGAATATACTCGTAGTTTATGTTAGATTGGTGATTGTTGATGTAACCATGTTTTTAGATGTAACATTTTCATTTGTTGAATTGTAGTGTTGTGGAATGTGTAACTGATCTTATGTTTTGATCAGGCAGACTTGGAGATATAATTTTCCAAATTATTCGATAATTGGCTAATATTTTAAGCGATTGACAAAAACGTAAGTAAAATAAACATGTGAGACAACAACCACATGGGGCACAGGAAGGACCTGCCGGCCATCCAAACATACCCTTAACCCTGATCCTACCTTTACCCCAAAGTTCTGGACTGTGTAACCCATTGTTGGCTTGATACCCATGCGTTCAACAATAATTAATTGTTAGACTAACTTGTCGCAACTGCCTAGTTGGCTTGCGCAACCAAACTAAGCGGTGTAACGTCTCCAGTCTGGCCGAAGTAGTAAAGTTGTAATTCGTTTGTTAGTTTTCTTTTAAGTGAATTGTGAGTTTTATATGAACATTTTTGGCTTATGTTTAATTTTAAGCTCTAAGGCATCAGTAGAATGTAATGAAATGTAGGAGGAAGGTCTCGGTGAGCTACCCTGTTTCCAGGGGTAAGCGAGGTGAAAACCTTGGGGAGCCCCCAGGTCCACAATGCCCTTAAAAACCAAGCGTGGGGGGGCGGAACTTTTAGTTTTTAGTTTTTTTTGTTGTTGTTTCTGTCATGAAACTGAAGAAGGTCGAGAAGTGTGAGGAATGTGTCCTCCAGTTGTTTGGATGTTCAGAAGAACGTCAACGCAAACTTTTTAAAAGATGAAAGGTTTTTGAACGCTTTTCCAGAGACCCCACCCCTCGCATTTACAGTGTAACGGCCACCCACTAAACTGGGTCGAGCCACTAGTTTTAAGTCTTTTTGTCAGGGCCCTTATGGAATGTAGTACTGTAATGGTTTGGTCGATGCCTTAGTAGCTTAATAAGAACAATTAAGATGTTAACAATTTTTGTACTGTTCTTGAGGATGTTTCTTAATGATTTATTTTGTTAGTTAAGTTTGATGTCATTCATGACATGCTACTTGTTGGCTGTGTATATTATAATGGTTTTGTACAAGTGATGTACAAGTGAACTAACTCAGGATAACTCCATTATAATCCATAGTAGGGGTGACTGAGGAAACCGGCCCCGAGTGAAAACCCACGAGGCTTAACCAGGAGAATGGGGGAGAGTAGCGTTCAAAATTCACAAAGAAGACTACCACTTTATAATTATTTTTAAATTTAATTAGGCTCTACAAAATGTGGTATGTTATCAACTAATATTTTTAATCATTAAAATTAAACCCATCAAACCATAGTTATCCTGGAGTGCTCAACCAGATTAATAGAATGTAGTTGTGTTGTAGTTCAACTTGAAATGTTTAAGTATTTTAGATTAAGTTAGAAGCACTGGTTAGTTCCCTTGTACTACGTATTGCTTTAAATGTGTTACTGGTTAGGTAGTCGTATTTGGGTCATTAGAGATAATGGTTATCTGATGTTAATGACTGGTCTTGAATTAGTATCGTAGTATACCATGATATATGTGTTGTTAAGCCTGAAATCTTTTGTGTTCAATCATTGAGAACGAGAGCGAGCGATCGGATCGAATTAAAGAATTACGTATCGCGTTTGCATACTTTTTTTTATTAAAAGAAATTTCTGGCCTTTTTTAGGGAAACTCAATTGTTTATTTTAAATTTCATTTAGTTGAGGCTACTGAGTGACAGCTGGCATGGTTAATCAATGAACATATACTAAGATTTTCTTGCTAAAGGATAGGACAGAGATCCTCCCTGCAGATTAGAGACTTTTCTTCTGGCTGCTGGCTGATGGTTCCTCATACTTGGGGACAAGTATGGTTTTAAGGGTGGGGGGAGTGTGACGACCCCAGCATATAGTTCTAAGACCAGACCGGTAACATCGTATGCGGTCTTAATCAGCCAATTTAAAATATTAAATCATCAGTAATATATTTTATTTTTATTCAGCATAACATTTAATTGTTAGTAACGAGTAATGAATATATGCAGCCAGACTTATTAGGTTAAGCAGTGCAGGTGGAGAAGATATATATTTTAATTCAGCACATGAATTGTAAGTCCAAGTCTGTCAGCAGTAAGCCTGGTTAATTTTTCCATACCCAGAGCAGCTGCGCAGTTACTGGGTGGTAAACAGGCAGGAATTTGCTGAGGGTAGCGTCTGGGAACAACGCTGCTCCCTGGAGTTCGTTGTTCTGAGTCGCAGTCGTGCCAGGGTTTTGAACGCGTCAAGCTCGCGTGAAATCGCTCTCTCGCTCTCTCTCCCGTTCTAAATTTGTAATTGTTCAAAATGATTCTAAATTATGCAATAAAATTCAAATTGTTTTCGCAATAAACTAAATTGTTTTATTTGGCCAACCGAGGAGAGAATTTTTATTACAGCAACCTGGGCTAGATTCCATCACCGTTGTCCGCATTAGAACCCGAGAAACTTTTAAAAATTAAATTACGTGGTGGTCGTCACGCCACAGCTCAATATATGATTGTGTAAGCTTAATTTGTTGTTCAATCTGAATGCCGAGAAACTTTAACGAGTCACAAAACGAAAATCTCTTTATCCCCCAAACGGAATGTAATCTGTTCCAAATCCTAAAAAACTCTTGATAGAAAAATTAATCATTTGAGATTTCTCATTATTTACTATGAACTTATTATGTTGAACCTACTGGGTCCAGAGTTTATGGCGTCCACAGTAATATATGATTAGATATGAGTATAAAAATAGGACAGATGGAGCTGAAACACTATTAAAAAAACGAACAGGGCAAAAAAGTACAAGAAAATGGACTAAGAAAACTAACAAGATATACCTTAATAAAAATAACAAATCGATATTTTTCTAAATGAAGCCAATAATGTTATCTTGAGATATAAGCTTAAACCAAATTTAAAAGACGGTGCAATAAAGTTAATTACAATACAGAAAATACGCAATAGTAAGCTTTCTATTGTTGAGAAAAAATCAGAATGGGGACCACAGATACATGAAGGAAACAGGATTTTCCGGACATTTGCCATCGTTCAGTGAAACAATAAATCAGTAAACACTACGTTTCGAGATCTGCAATCTGATCTTTTCTTCAGGGTAAAGAAACTAACCTAATACATAATATTACAAACTAGGTTAAAATAAACAAATCTTACCCGAGCGTTGTGGCACGCTTAAGTCAGGAATCACAATACATATTTAAGGAAAAGTCTAGAGACAAATTAACTAAAAGTTGCAAGATGCAAGTGGTGGAGATGAACTGTCTGAAGAGAAAAACTTTTACCTTAAAATAGACGATGAAAACCTTTTTATTTTCTACTACGTATAAGAGCCCAAATGGCAATTCAATATTCACAGTCAAAGTGATTAATTACTTATCACTACTTTATTTAATTAATATAACTGTTAATTTAAACAATATAACTGTTTAATTACTTATTATTACAGCTTGAGTTGCCTCCTACAAAAATTAAATGTTGTTCAATGGGGCTGAATATAGATACTTTAAGGCTAAACGTGCCGTGATTAGTTCCAAAGTGAACCTACACGGAGCAGCACTAACAAGAAGAAAATATTTGTCCGTTTTTCTGTTAATTATTTAGTTGTTTATTTTCTGTTTATATAATGTAGCATAAAAAATATTTGATTTAAAATTATAGAACTTCTATTTAAAAATTGAAGTTACAAATAAGTAACTATTTATTTGTATAGCTATGGCGCTTGAAACATTGTAAGCTAACATTGAAATAAAAACTATTCTATTATAGGTTATAACGCTTGTAAAAAGACTGGGTGGTTTGAGTTCACGCAGGGTTAGGGTAAACTCAAACGATGTGATGCCGCCCTCTACACCCCACCGCTGCCACGGAGCTCGCTCTATCGGATTCATCTGACTGATCCGGCTCATTCGGTATCGTTCACTACTAGTAAAATGTTTAGAACGTTCATACTTATTGAACAATGGACTTGATTTCATTGATATGCCTTTGGTTTTATCATAAGTGAGGTTATTCCCTTACACATTATTTTAAATCAATTACTAAAAATCAAACAGACGCATTCCTCGAAAGAATGACGAAAAAACGATTTTGTGGGCTAATATAACCTAACGCATAGAATCCATAGTTTTAGTTAGTTCCATATGATAAGCCATTTTTCCTGGATAACGATTCTGAAAAATAAAAATCTGATTTGGAAAAAAAAATTCAAATTTATTCAGTTGGCAGGAAAAAAAAGTGAACGAAACGATCGAGGTGAACGGCACATCTCTACTTGCCACTGCTACTGCACGGCTGACCTTACAACAAAATGCATACAACTAAAAGTAACACAGTTTCTATTCACTTTTTCCGACTTTTTCACTTCTTCTTCTAATTTTTTCCTCTATATGTCAGTATTTTTAGTTCCCACTAAAAATAGCAATTTCTTTATCGGAAATACTGTTCCTGAAAAGATTTAGTCTGTACTTTGTATTTAATTATCTGCAAAGTCATCTAATCTGCAACAAATTAGGTTCTAAGCCAATAATCACCTATAATCTATATTTGTTAGCGTAACTAAAACCCGAGAACGGCTAAAGCGTTTGTTTAATTTTGGTTTTAAAATATTTTTAGAAGTGTTAAAAGATGAGAACAGTGGGAAAGTTTCTCAGAGTCCTAATAATATTATAAATGTGAAAGTTGCTGTGTTTCTTTTGCTTCCATTCACAAAACTATTCAACCAATTTTGTACTGAAATTTTCCGAAAATATGATACTGATTAGTTATATAGATACTGATATAATTCCTAAACTGGACTGAGGAAATAGTATGATATTGCGAACAATTATATGAACAACAGTATAATATTAGGAGGTAAAGAACATGTACTTTACTATTTTATGTATCATCTTTACATACGGATGACAACTGTCATAGTAGTATAAGCGTTAAAATGTGTAAGTGATGTCGATGTTCATTTTAGTTTTTAATTTTTAATTATATTCATATAATTAAAAAAAAACTGTACTGTTTTGAATCCCACCTCATTACAAAGTAACAATATAGGTCTATTTATATTGTTCCTCAAGGCAAAATAGCAAACTCAAATTATGTATTGGAAATCTACATGAATGAGGGGTGTAGAATCAAAACTCACTAACACCAAAAATATTCGAATTTCAAATTATGTTTGCATGTTATTCTTTGTTTAGCGCTGTATCTATATCTAAAACTTATTTTCATGTCACATCTCACTGAACCCCTTTATAAATACATTTTTAATTGCCAGTCAAAATCAAAACTCGCTAGTTCGAAGGCGTTCAGAAAGTTTAGATCCTTAACTTTTTCTGCCAATGAGGGCTGAGTACTCATTGATACTCTGGCCAATCAGAGTACAGAACTGAATCAACAACTGGCTTAGTTGGTTTTGGTTGTTTTTAAGCTGTGTTTTTGATGGTGTGTTGTACATAGGCCTACTGCGTATTGTGCGTGGAATGTTAATTATTTTTATTGGAATGTGGAGTTGTTATTTTATCCAGTTACGCCAGATAAGTAGAAGTAATACAAAATCCTGAGGAAATTTACAAAATAATCTCAGAAGTTGTGACCGTAAAAATTAAATCTTGCTGGTTTCAAATATTATGTTAATAGCACATTCAAGCCTTCCTATCAATAGGAAACCGTTTGATTACCCACAAAAACTTACCGTGCATAAAGCCACTTACCTTAGCCACTGTGCAATCTATAGCTCACTGTTTCTTTCCCGGAAAACTTCAAGAGATATTGTTCAGAGCCCATAACAGAAACAAACATTCTTAGCAATGAAAAATAGAATGATGAAAAAAGTTCTTAGTTAAAAAATTATGGAGAACATTAGTATAATCTATAAGATCGACAGATTTTTTGGGGGATTTGAACGGAGCTACATCACCCACAGTCGACAGAAAGAAATCATTATTTGTGTGAGGTAGCTGACGAGGATCCTATTTTGATGGTTTAGCCTCTAAAAATGTTATACCATTTCTTAAACTTATGTATAAGGAATTAAGAAAACGTTTATACCACAATTTGTACCTATTTTAAATATCTTTAATGTCTAGATGAATGGAAATCTACCTTTGTTTTGACAGTAATCTATCTAGTATAAAGTAGTACTAATTAATATGCAAAATCTTTAAATTATGTGCAAAGCATCAAACCAAGCTACATTTAAAATTTTACTTATTCAATGAAACAATAATAACATTGTGATTATCAAAACTCACTAATTCCAAATCGTTAAAGGTCAAAACTCATCTAACTAAAGATGTTGTGAGTGTCAAAACTTTCTAACTCTAAAATTATTTTGTAATTTAACAGAACACAGTGTAAGTTTTGCTAATATATATTGTAACAAACAGTTTCTATTATTATTTTTCAAAACAAGTCATAACTTTTATTCCAAATCACGAGCAATCAATCAAAACAGTTTATTTACGATTTCCCAAAATTGTTATCGAAGTTAGTGAATTTTGATTTGCTACGCCCCTCAATTTAAACTGTATAAGTTAAAAAAAACCTGAAATAAGAATTACTTACAATTTTTATTAATTTCTGGTCCTTTATATTATGAACACAAAAATGGGTACCTGATGCATGATGTATGACTAATTCTATTTTTTAGTCATAGGACTCTATCTATTACACCACAAGTGCTTTCACAAAGAAAGCTACGACTTTAACTTTGAAATTCCTCTACAATGATATACAATAGTTACTAAAATCGTGGGAACTTTTCAAAACAAATGCACGGGAATATTGCAAAGACATTGCGGGGGAAGCCGCCCATATGTGCTAGTATGCTATTTATGACACGTAATCCAAAGTTAATGACAACTAAACGGCTGTTGAGATTTTCAACAGAAGTTCACCACAGCAACAGAAACATTTGTTTACATTTAGATTGTATTTTAGATTGCTCCAGTGACGAATAATAAATAATCTAATGCATTAAAATAATATTCAACGATGTTCTAAAACCCACCATGATTAACAAGGCTGTGGATGTTTTAGAAAGTAATGATATTTAAACTGATTGTCTCCCTTAACAAATTTAGGCTACTGTATTTTTAAGGAAAAGCAAAAGAATGACACACTTTTTCCTCTCATATCAGAAGCAGAATACAAGTGACGGAATCAGATGCATTTTGACTGAAATAGTCTTTTTAAGCTTATCACATGCACATATTTTATTGATCGAGGTAAAAATCAATACTATTTAAAACACCAGAAATATCGCAGACCGTGCATTTTTGTCCGGTCAGTGCAACAACATAAACTCAACTGAGGAACCGTAAATAAAGTAGAGTGGAAGTGAATTTAATAGGTCATATCTGACTCTTTTTGACAGCAGTGAGTTATTTGCCGTACGTAAAAAAACAAACTATCACTATGGCACGTGAAAAATCATATTACAGAAAGTAAATGAAAAGAGCCGAAAGTTAGAGCACTTCTATATCGAACTTTAGTTTTGTTGGTATATATTTCTTTATTAGGACACAAGTCAAACTCAAGTATGGCACTTGAATCGTAATATATTGGCTATAATGGGCTAAGCCATTGGCATTTCAGAGACGAATCATATAAAAACTATTAATTTTAATTTTGCAATGACAGTTTTCAATAAGTTAATTAAGATCTATTTGTTGGACATGTTAAGACACGAGCATTTCAAATGGTTCAAAACCCGCTGGATATTTTATTGAAATTGAGATTGTCTTGAAACTTAGATCGATTTGATGTTTCCTTTAGCATAAGGCAGGGATGATGTTGAATTAGACCCATAAGCATGTGATACAGATGGATTTAGGTCTTGGAGAAATTTATTAGCCTTACTGCGTCTTATCACCATTATCATTTTTGGTGGTTGAGTAGGTGTTTCTCAGTACTCAGTTTGATGTTAGAAAATATTTATTTGATTTTTACCTATATTAAAAAGTGCATCGTGTGTAACTTGCTGGGTGGTCACAACCCACATAGTAATCATTTGGGGGGGGGCATTTGTAGATTTGTAGTATCTCGTGATCACAAACCTCAATTTTACACATTGATTTGGATGCCAAACAATAAGACACCAGGCCACCTGCGTTTATTACACTGTACCACATCTTTACCTTTATGGGTATATTTAAATATAGTAATTTTGGCATTTTGTAGCGAACTGAACGTTGAACATGTCTTTGTTATTAGACACAGGCTCTAAATCGATAGAGAGAGCGTCCTCAGATATATCCACTTCTTAGATTCGCTCGATATATTTCTAACAGTATGATTATAGATGTTTGTATTACCTTAGTAGAGAAGTACATGTTTTCTTAACACGGTCGCGACGACAGAATTTTGCTGTTTTTTTGTTAATTACGGACTTAATAACATGGAGTTTTCAAAAAATTCGTAAATTCTTTTACTTTAATACGGTAAAAATGATGTTTAAAAGACTATATGAGTACAGACAAAATTTTAAAATTGTTAGAAGTGCTTATTGGTAACTTTTTATCATGTCCCAACGGTATGGGACATGACGTCCCTAGTTAACACCTTATTAGAAATGTGCGTAATGTCCCACCCGCGGGACGCGCTCATGTTTCCTGTGACTGTTTCTAGACACTCCGCCAAGTTTGCACTCTGTCCTCTGTCCCGCTAGCCAGTTGAAGTGTTGAGTTCTGTCGCTGTTCAGTGTCGGATGTGTACATAACCTAAAAACTTTTGTGGTGCGAGAGTTCAAATTCGTGTTGGATTTCGAGTATAGTGTGTATGGTTGCCGATTTCGCGTGACTAATTACCTTATACTTAGAGCCTTCTTATAGAACTTCTGTCTTCTTATGGTATTGTTGGGTTAGTAAAAATAATGTAATCTCACTTTCATTAATTATTACTTTAATAATTCTAACAATACAAGGCATTTATTTTACTTACATTTGCTTTTCTATTTAAACACCTTAATAGATAGACAGTTTGAGTTTTTTTTGCTTGTCTCGGCTGGACCTGACAGTGTCTGAACCAGGTCTAGCCAACCCAGAGCAAGAGGTTATGAATGCCTCTGAGCTCGAAAGAGCGATTGAAAGTATCCTTACACCTAGCATGGAAACAGATCATAATTACGGTCTAGTAAAATACTAACACTAACGAAAATAATGTAAATGACTTAAAACGAAAAAGGCATGAAATGAGATCTAGATGAAAACGGTTAAAACTACTAATGAGAGTAACATTAAGAAAATGTATACAAAAAGATATTACAAAGAAAGGTAACAAAGGACCTTTTGAAATCATCATTCAGCACAAAGAAAAGTCAAAGTTAAACCCCTTTCAAATAGGCAAAAATTATTAAGCAACATCACCATGATATAGATTTTATTGTTCGTGAAAGCATGGCAACACAACTTGTCAGTGATGTGCAAAAAATTACATTGCTGCAAAACAATTTAATTGACTCTCAGTATCTGACTAGCTTAAATGTATTTGTTCCCTTCACTATAAGAATACACTCGATTGGAGTCGTTTATGTCGAACCAGACATAACTGAACAAGAAATTTTTGGACGAAGGTAATTAGTGAATATCCAATAGTACAAGTTCATAGGATTAAAAAGAAGAGTCAATAATGACTTAAAGAATACCCATTTTGCAAAAAATTATTTTTGAGTCAGACAGCTTACCTGAATATATAAAAACTCAACTATGTACGCATGAAGGTTGAGACCTTTGCTATTCCAGTATAAAACAATGTTTTAGATGCTTTTCCTATGGTCACGTGGCTAGTTCACCTTGCAATAGAGAGAGGTTATGTAGGGATTGTGGAGATAAATTCCACTCGGGAACCATGCACAAAACCCCTAAAATGTTTACATTGTTATGGCCCACATAGCAGCTCGTCTAAGATCTGCCCGGAATTCAAAAGACAAAAACTCATTAAAAATCGGATGAGTTCGAACAAGGAAGATTATTTTAAGGCTAGTCTACACTATCCCATTACTTACAAAAACAACAGAACCAAATCAATTTAAAATACAATCCTATGCAGATACAGCTAAAACAAATTATGTAACTGATTATCCAGAATTACCCAACTTAACAAGTAATAGACAAATACACACTAATTTTAATAATAGGTTTTCACCTTTGAACGATTTGGAAATAAATGATTACAACTCTGTGGCCATAAAAAACACGCATGTTTTATAATACAAAAAACCTATATTAGGGAAAATTCTGCTAGTTACACTAGCAATAAGAACTACAGGCAACATAATAGCAATAGATACAGTACTTCCAAAAATACTTCCCCATCAGAAAATATAAGTAGTCATACCTCACTTTCAACAACAACTTCTGTAAATTTGAAAAATACGGAAAACAAGGAATTGCTGGTAACTCGTTTACACGAGAAAATTAAGGAAATGAGAGGAAAAAATGTTTTTAAAAATTAACTATTCTAATGCTAACTCTCAAGCGATGGCCTTAACTCGGGGGGGAAAATGCTAAACCCCCAGATAAAATAACCAAACCAGCCACTAGTAAAGGTACTAAATATTAGCTATAAGAGATAAAAAGTATGCAGAACTATCTTAACCTACTACAGTGGAATGCTAGGTCGCTAAAACCTAAATGGCCAGAGGCCATTCAATTATTTAATAAACAACAAATACATATAGGACTTAATACAAGAATCATGGCTAACTGATAATGATACTTTAGTTGATAGTAATTCCACCATACTTAGAGTAAATCGAGATGACAATTACGGTGGATGTAGCCGTAATTCTACATAAAACTATGTGGTATAAAACAACTTATGAGTACAGTGACAATTCTTTACAATTATTAACAATTCAAATACTTAATTTTAAAGGTACCCATAAATATATATAATGTATACTGTACGAACAAATATATACCCCGATCCTTCTGGAGGGAAAGGATTTTTAATAATGATCATGGTTATACTATTATATGTGGGGACATGAATGGTCACCACCCCCTTTGGAGTTTTCAAAGGGCTAATTCTAGAGGTAATGTTATTTTTGATGAATGCAGTAATTCATCCTTTATTTGTATTAACGATGGTAGGCCTACAACTCTACCAACATTATTTCACCAAGCTACTGCTATTGACCTGACTTTTGTCTCGCCTAAATTGCACTCAATGTTGGTGAGTTGGGAAATTAATAAAGATTCACTAGGAAGTAATCATCTTTCCAATTTTTAATTCAATTTGACGTGTCTAGCATAAGCAATGATAGCAACTTCGATTCTTATGTAAATAATTCAAACAAGTATAACTTTAAGAAAGCAGACTGGGGAAAATTCAATAAGATAATAGAAGATAAGATTAATAATATTCCAAGATCACGGTTAAATATAGAAGTTGAAGGCCTGTATGATATTATATTTTATGCCGCTGAGGTGGCTATACCCAAGTTCAAAACCTGTAATATCAAAAAATACAACTTTAGGCCTAAGGCTTGGTGGACTGATGATTGCTCTCATGCAGTAGCACGCAGGAGATTAGCATTCACCACCTTTAAACTTAATATGTCAGCCCTCAACTACCACAAATTCCAAGTGGCACAAATGGAAGCTAGAGAAACAATACAAAACGCAAAACGATTAGGTTGGATCCAAGTATGTAATGTTATAAGCGAACAAAAGTCCTCATCTCTTGCTTGGAATTTGGTGAATAAATTAAAGTCCAATAAAGTACCAAAAATCAATCAGAATGAACTAGCCAATAATGAAAGTTTACGTCATAAATTTATGAAAAAAAATTGCATCAGATTATGTCCCAAATAAAAGAGGAATTGGTATTAGACCAGTGTTCAACCAATAATAGTAATAGCAGTTTAGATGATAATTTTACTATAATGGAATTAGAACCTAGCAATATATTCTAAGAAGAAGAGTACCTCCCCAGGTTTGGACGGTATAACCTATAAAATGATTAAACACTTACCACCAAATGCACTACAAATTTCTGTTGAACATATTCAATGATATTTGAAAGTGGAAACAATTTCGAATTTTCGGACTCTTGAAACCATCAAAAGATAAATATGATGAATCCTCATATAGGCCTATATCGCTTATTCCTTGTATGGTTAAAATTCTCAACACTATGATTAAAAATAGGTTGGAGTGGTTCACAGAAAAAATTAATATTATACCTGACACCCAATATGGCTTCCGGGGAAAAAAGGTTGTAATGATTATATCTTAACATTTTTAACTGAAATCCAGACTGCACTATCTTTGAATGAGACACTAACTGCCACATCATTGGATATTTCGGGTGCATATGACAATGTTGACATTCCGACTTTATGTAATAAGATGCTTGAGTTTGGCTTTACCAATAAACTAGTTAAGTACTGAGCCACCAATGGGTTATCTGATAGGACATTAATTTTAAATTGCTCAAATCAGTATTTTTTAAAAAGACATGTTTATAAAGGCACTCCCTCAAGGGAGTGTCCTAAGCCCTATATTGTTCTCAATTTATATGGCACAGATTAATCATTATATTCCAAAACCAACCAATATCATTACAATATGCGGATGATGTTCTTATTTATACATCTGGTAAAGATTGTGCTCAAACGCAATGTAATACTCAACATGCACTTGAATCACTCGAGGCATCCTTTAAACAATTACACTTACAATTTAATGGAGAAAAGAGTAAAGTTATAATTTTCTCAAGAAAGAAAAATGTTGGTAGCATAAAACTCTTAGTAGATGGTAGTTTTATTCCTGTTGTCGAACAATGCAAAATACTTGGAATCATATTGGATAGTAAACTTACTTTTAAGATCTCACATTGAGAATATAAGTAGGACTTGTTTAATAAGATATTGATATAATAAAATCTATCACATGTGGGAAAAAGGTGTTCACCAGAACTGGCCTTAAAAGTATATAAAGGTCTTATAAGACCCAGACTTGACTATTGCAGTTTTATATTAAGTACGGCTTCAAAGAAGGATTTTAAGGAAAATTAGACCTTATTCAAAATCTAGCCTTAAGAATTGCAATTGGGGCTATGAAGAGCACACCTATCATTGCTTTACAAGCTGAATGTAGAATAGGGCCACTAGATATAAGAAGACAAATGTTGACTGATAGGTTAGTTTATAAGATAAGAACTAACAAGGACCATCCAGCCTGGTATAAACTAATGTACTTAAGGATGTTAACCTCAAACCTGGATTATTGGCGGAAGAAAAAACTTCCCTCATATATACAATCCTTGGAGAACATAGACAACTATTTTGGAAGTCCTGAAAGGTACAGGGAGTTCAAAAGTGAACAGGATTTTGAAAAACCCCTGGTCAGAAGCAATGTAAAACTCACTTGCATTCACACGATTGGCGGAAATATAAGTAAAAGACAAAATAGCGAAATGGTTTTAAAAACAATGCTTCCTAGCTAACAACATAAACCTCTAACCAAAACTTTCCAAACAATTCATTGTGTCAAAATATTTACCGATGGATCAATCAAAGACCATTGAAGGCGCAAGGCGCAGCCTTTTACATACCTGAGATGTAATGTTAAATGTAAATATAAGTTAAATATGTATGTGTCAAACTATACGTGCAGAATTAATAGCAATATTAAAATCTATTGAATATTCAAATGACAACGATTTTGACCATGTTATCATTTACAGCGACTCTCAAGCAGCTATAAGAGCACTAGAGAAAACAAGACGCGGTTTCAATGCTACTGATTGCTTAGCCCCTCAGTGTTTTATATGAAGTAGGTCGAACAAGGACAAACATTTTTTAATACATTGGGTTCCAGGACATTGTGGTATCCTACATAATGAATATGTGGACAAATTAGCTAAAGAAGCTATAACTGATAGCTTGACGTAGATATCAAGGTACCATTACTAGACCATAAATCATTGACGAGCAACATAGCATTAGAACAATTCAAGCAACTCTTCACCGCTAGTGCAACAGGTAGATGGTATAAGAAAATAGTTACTGTACCTCCTAAACAACCTTGGTTTAGAAAACATTAAGATAAGTAAATTTGGTATAATAAGTATATGTAGGCTAAGGTTCGGCCATGCCAGAAATAACAGTAGATTATATTGGATGAAAGCTATATTTTTACATCATTGTGCCTAAATTGCACCTTAGGTGTTGAATATACACTGGATCATCTAATTCTAGTTTGCCCAAAGCACGAATATATTCGAGAACAAACCTTTTTTATATTAAAAATAAATGCGGTAAGTATCTCCATAGTTTAATAGACATTCTACGCACAAATGATTTAGATGTTTATAATGAGATAATTTCATACATTAAAACTGCTAAAATAAATCCATGACTACTAATACAAAAACATACACTATTCAGCCATAAATGTTGCAATTCCCTTGGTGCTAAAATCCGTGGTCCACCTTTTCGGATTAGAAATGCCCTGATCGGCCCAGGCGAGAAGATGCCTAAAACCAAACCCTAATCTTCCTATGCATTGAAAAATCCTTCTTTAAAAACTTTTCCAACTCTATCTTTAGACTAACAATAACACTTTGTGAACAAATAAACATAAATGTAATCCATTAACCAATAACAAAATATAGCATTTATAACCCTCAAAGGATCTGGAAAGAAAGAATCGGCAACCACAACACTTAAATATATGCAATATTTCAGTGAATATTTGAGAAATCAAGTGTACGTCGCGGCTTCGTGGAATTTCCAAAGCCTAAGAGAAAAAAAAAAGAAAAAAAAGTGTTGAGTTGTTTTGTTAGTTTCGTTCCTAACCTCACTTTTTTACCGGTGCAAACGTTCTTTACATTGTTTGATTGTTGGCTTACTTTTTATTACTAGTTTTATATTGTTTTAATAAGTTTAAGTTTGGATAAAGTTCAACAAA
>NW_025784011.1:0-28700 GCF_021130785.1 Homalodisca vitripennis
GTTTGATAGTCAGATATTTAGGGCTGGCCCTAGATTGCAAGCAGACCTGGAAAAAAAGCACCTTAATAATCTTATCATCAACAAGGAGATAAGATAAGCCCCTGTATGACGACCATGTGCATTTGTTACCAAAAATACTGTGGGCATTTAAAACCGCATATTGCCCACTTGCTATATTGTACGATTGTTTTAGATCCACAAACAACAACTATATGGCTATATGAAATCAATTCGGGTAGAACTGGTAGGAAAAAATGCAAGAGAAGGTCACAGACTACCTAAGTTTTATAAATGATTTGGCTTTGCTTGTCAAGAATAGAGTATTATATTAGTGTCACCGAGGAATTTGACATTTTAAATTGCCGAATATTCGGTTTATAACTTACAGACATAGATACAACTACAAATAATTTTCTTATAAATAAACCATATTTTTTGCGTCCTGATGGGCGTTTAAAAAATGTTAAAAGTTCAGGTATAACCTGTGCTAATACATGGTACAAATTTAGTTAATATCCAAAAGGAAAACAACAGTTGGTACTCACTACCATCATTTAACCACAATGATAATGTCCCATTCAATAACGCTATGCTTTCCTAAAAATGGCTCGTGCCCTATTTACAATATCAGGTTTTGGATTAGTCCACCGCGTTTACAAGAGGACATGTTGACAGAAATGACCCAAAGCTATTTTGCACCGCGATAAACATTGAACATACGGGAAGTGAGCTCGTATTAATTGTATTAGAAAAGTATTAAGACATTTTATAGAAAAAATTAGAAACGGTTATATTCAATTACCTAATACACCTTGTAATATTCCTAAGAAAACCTTTTACCAAGCTTGAGGAGAAGGATATGAAAGTCTTGTCCCTCTATTAACACAAAGAAGAGACTTTCATCTATGGCGCATTGAGCCTTTCGAACCGATTAATGCTTAACGTAATAAAATGAGGCCTAAAAAATAAAATGTTTTATACCTTTTAGGTATATATATAAAGATTTCAATATTATATTCACTTAGTTTGTACGTTTAGTCTCATACACTTTGCCCTCACCCATGCTCAAGAAAATTTCGTATAAAATGGAGTCTTTAGGAAAATTAAAAAATTATGTGCTAAATATCTTATGTCAAATACACAAGCATTATTTCAGAACATTTTTATATACTGTTTCTGTGAAGAAGAAATAATAATAGGTAAGTCCCTAAAACAACAATATATAGATACTGAATATCATGCAATCTATATTATATCTCGGCTATATTGTGTAGTATTTCTCCTACTCGTTGTTTACAGTTTGTGCAGTAACCTTGTATTCCAGCATTAAAAATAGTGCAATAGACACTATTAGTATATACCTTCGATACCGATTGTAAATACATTTTATAAGTAGTTGAGCTTATTTTGTGTATTCTGCATATGAGACACTTTATTAGGTTAGGTTAGTAATTAAGTTGTTAACAATTTCAAGAAGCAACGTTTTAATTTACTACTACTTTTAATTATGTACAGATTCAGTAAAAATTCATCAGTATATTAATTAATAAAAATGATACTACATCAATAATACCTATAAGGAAAATACGTTTCTTAAAACAATCAAACCCGTATTTTATGTGAATAAATATTTACATATGGGTCAAATATAACATTTTTATTTCTGTGCCATGCTAACCCAAAATATGATTGTGTGTTTCTGGTTAATAAAGTGAATACTCCATAGGAAATTGGATAATCTATTTTCAAATCTGACATGGGTGTAAGTTCATCATCATATCTGTAACCTGCCAGTTGCCTGCTTGATAAAGCCTCATTGTATAGTCTAATACAGGTTTACAATTAAAACGCTAGTAACACTACTTGCTAATTAAAACCCTTACTTTTGAGCTACATAATTTGTTAAAGAAACCGTTAATAATGGATCTTATAAAATAAATTGGTTGCCTATAGTGTGATGACTAATGATAAAACTGACAACGATAATGTAGCACACGATTCCGATAAACTGTATTACTGTGAACACAACATAAGCTTCTACTATAAAACAAAACCATAAGAGCAATTAGCCTAAAACCGATCTTTGCATACCCATATAAATATATGGTATTTGACGGTTTCACTATGTTTATATTACTGCAGTTATATAATGTATTTAAACTAGGACGGAGGGTTCCGTTTCAATTTTACCGAGTATACCATTGACAGAACATTTTTCAATTTGTGTGTTATATACCTTTTAGTACGTAACGCGCCTGATGTTGTTAGAAATTAATACAATTATACTCAATAGCCACAAATATGAGTATTCAATTGTTTAAGAAAAGGAAAATTTACCATTGTCACACAGCCTAAATACAGAATAAATTGTGGATATGTGTACTCGTGATAAGAAGATAAATTGGGGGATTATTTTAAACACCAGAATTGGGTTCCAGACAGGTTTGATACAGTTTAAAAACTTCTCTAAGCTATCTTTTTAAATAGACGAAAAGATTTTAAATGAGAATTGATCGTTGTCCCAAGGAAACATTTCTAGCTTTGAAAGCAATATTAGCCTTACTCGATAATGCTCATAAAAATGAAGATTACTGGAAAAAATTATAACTCCTAAACATTATTCTCCTCAGATCACAGTACTTTTATAGGCAGTACCCATGCTATAATCCTCAAGAAAACTCATTAGAACTTTCTAAATAGGAATTCAGCGTCGAGATGATTAAAAAACTGGTGGTTAAAGCTCTATATTTAACAACTACTCGGCAACTTTTCGGTCTCAATCCGTAGTATAGAGCAGGAGTTTAGATATTATGTAGTTATTGTTCATTATCACAGGATCAGGATGATAGCTGTTGCAAGAATGGCATTAAAGCATACAAGAAACGTGTAAAGAAAAGACTATATTCCGGACGAATTGTTCTGTCTCGACATAATCAATTTTGTTTTTATTTAATTTTTAAAGCTATCCATTTAACTATAAAAGTTACAAACAGCTTGACTATTATCGCAAGTAATTCATTAATTGTGTCACAGAAAAACGATGTGGCTGCTCAGTAGTTTGGTTTTGTTGCCCACGACATTCTGATAATCAGTAAATGCGAAATATTCCACAAACCCGTTTTGCGGAACAATAAATAGATTTCACTGGCACAATTGAAGCAATTTCATATTTTATAATATTCTTGCGAGAATAGAAATAGCATTGTGATCAATTATAGTCACAAATTTATATATTTTGAATGAGTTTGGTGTAAAATTAATAGAATAGTTTTGTATTCATTAAAAAACTAAATGTAATTTATTTTTAACAAGTTTTTTAACCGATATTAATTATAATTTTATTAATTATAATAATCAGACTTTCATTTGTGTTACTTGGAATATCTTTTTTTCAGATCTTTGGCACACACCAAATGTTCAAAATGAAAGAAGACTTACTACGACTAATGGACCAAAAAGTATATCATGGGAAACATGCAATCATATTTCCAAAATTGGGTTCCCCCATATCATTCAGTATTGTTAGTCACGCCATTTATGGACTTGAGAATTAGATTATAATGTCCCTATTTTCAGGCATGGTTCAGGTTACAGAAAACATTGGTAGGGAATAGTAAATAACTTTAGAATGGACGTATGATTTTGTTGATATTAATTTGTGTTTGAACAAGTGTATTTTGAAAACGAGTTGACCTAGATTTCTATAATAAAAACAGTTTGAGGTTACTTTGTTAAACAAAACACTATGTTTTTTAAAGATATAGGAGAACTGTGTAAGGATATTTTATTGAATGTAACTTTGTATTTAATTGTTATGTTTCAATTTTTCGGTTAGAAGGGGAAAAATTTTTTTTTTTTTTTATTTGGAATAATTTAATGTAATTTTGAAATAAAAGTGGCTATAATGAAGGATTTATTATATAGTCAAAAAAAATTATATTGTGTTATAGGATATTATTGGAAATGTCCCCTCATAGGAGAATTTTCGTTCATAGTTATTTACGATGGGGCCAGAAAATATCTTAATTAAGTTAATTGTTATTTATATTTATTTACAGAAAAATAACTACATGTAACAGCGTAAGATTAACTATTGAATAAAAAATTATATTATTTTATGTTAAACAAACGAACATACCGTATCAACTATTCTGAAGTTACTAACCAGTGATAATGCGTTGTATTACTTTTAAACGGAACATAGTCCCCTAAGGATTGTTTTTGAAGGAAAATAATGAGTAGATGGTAATCTGTGATCCTTATAAGATTATAAAGGATATTTCCACACTTTTATATTACATGATAACTCCTTGCAATATTAGTTTGCTTTTTTTTCTGAAGTGTTTAGTGTTTGTACACATTTTCCCGATAATGCGATTCGTTATGATAATAGTTAAGTTTGTGCGTTCTGCATTGTTGAGAGCCTTCACCTCATAAAGTTTACTAAGCTCGGCGGCGTGTTTATAATGTAATAACTTTGTTAAAAGGAGTCTCTTGACTTAGAAGAAGACGCCTGGAGCCCATTACGGAGATCCGAAAGACAGAGAGAACTTCCAAGATTCAAGCAATTAAAGCACGAAAAGATTTATGAATTTGCTCAAGCAACGCTGATGCTATATCTGCACCGAAGTTCGTATAAAGAGTTTAATGGCCGGAGCTAATTCTATATATTATTACTGATGAAAAAATTGGGCTGTAGAAACACCACAGTGTATAACAAGTTTTATAGGTTGTTGTTACTAATGTCACTTACTATTGTATTGACAAATACTGTAATCTTTTATAACAGCGATTTAAAATGTAAACAATATTTAAAATATACCTTCGGCAATGTGGTGGTACTTTCACAACATTATACCTGTTAATCAATAATTGAAGTGAGTTAAAGTTGGATAAATAACACTATTCTTAATTAATAGTAATACTAATATATAAATATATAACCGTCTACTGATTTCAATATAATTAATACTACCTTCACCAACAATTCACATAGTAGTCCCATACCCTACTATAATTCAACTTCTACCATAAATAAAATTTTGTAGGCTTATTACAAACGAAGTTTAACATGGCAAGACATCGATGGCCGGCAGAAAACAGGACAAGTGCCACTCAGTAATTCCAAGTTATTTATTTTAGGTTTTGCGCTGAGTTTTTAATGTTTAAACTGTGACGACTCCAGATAGACCATTGTTCACTTTTAATACTTACTGACGCCAGATGACTTACTAGAAGTTGAAACTGTGGTAGCGAATATGACTACTTGTGAACTGTTCAAGGTATGTGTTAATATTATTTGTCTATTCACAATTCAGAGTTTAGATTTGTTCTAACCCTGAACAAGATTTAGGGTAAAGTATATTACGCTTTACTACATCTAGCAAAAATATCAGCTGAATTGGTGCCTGTTATGATGAATTTTTCACAGTAAAAGTGTTTGAAAATAATGTTTTACTGCGTATTAACGCTGACTGTTTTTAAAACTCAAACAATGAGAGGTTTGAAGTATGAACTTTACGGCTGAAAAACTTTATCCGAATTAGCATGCCGTTGTTAAGGATTAACCTGACTCTAGTGGCATTGGAAGTCAATATTTAATATTTGTTTTCTCGTTTCCCCTAGGAAAATTTTACATGAAAATACACAATATATGCCGTGTTCATGTTTTTAAAATCCTCTAACGTATATGCAAAATCTGAATGGAATAATACATTATAAAGGAGCAAAGTCAGTGAGTAATGACCACTTGAGAATTAAATACCATATACAAATATACTTTTAGTACATAAATAATAATACGAAATTTAAATAGTAAGAAAGAAAGATAGTAGGTATTAACCCATATTATCAGACTCGTATCTATACAGGACACCTCGATAATTAGGTGTCTTTAGTTTATGGTAGCAATAATAAATTCACAGTCAGAGATGAGTTGATATTGCAGTATTGTAATAAAAAGTTAGTTTGTAGCATTTCACGCAAAGGAACCAACGGACTTTTAGCTAACATAATGAATAAAAAAGTACTTATCTGTAGACCTATATATATTAAGTAAACGTTTTCTAGTATCCTTATTGTGAATGTATCAAAAAGGTAGTATAATTTAGACTGAACTTAGTGGTCAAAACATTGACTGCCACCATGTTTGTTATCGAGTTTCAAATAAATTTGTTTCCACAGTGTTATTCTAGATAATTACGATTGTGAATTTGTGTGCACAAGTTAGTATACGATGTGCTTATAGTTAAAAATGCGCGTGAACTGACATTTTCCTGACACAAGAGAACCATTATAAGCCTTGCTTAACTGCCGAAATGCGGAATATGTTTTAATATGAACCTGTGTTAATACATCATCAGACGATAAGATGCAGCTATATGACAACAAACACAGCCTACTTATGGCTGATGAATTGAATTTAAGCTAAAGATCAACACAAGAAAATATTGTAGATAACCATATAAAAATAGAATATTTAAAGATGAATATATTGTCTAAAAAACGAGTTATGTAAATGTATTGTAATACATTTTGGAGGACACCAATTAAGAAGAAAATTAATACAGTGATTTTGATCAAAAAATAACTTCTAGGTTTAGGGCAGTAGAATAATAGAATCATGCAATTTACAATCTCGTTGTAGAAGATTCAGAATCCAAAACATTAAAATATCCTGGTCAAATAGGTTGTCTGATGTCGTAACTCTCAAGCACTGATTTAAAATATAGTTAATTTTGTATTTAAACTTCTAGACCTAAGGAATTACCGTATAAAAAATTAAATTTTTTTGGGCACTCATCCCTCAAAGAGCGAACCCGTTACGAAAGTAATGCCTTCGTAATTAGTGGCGGTTTATTTCTGTATCCTTATACTAAAAAGTTTCTAAAAGTGGTTCAGACACACAATAGGATCTGGTGGTTGGTTATTCACGTTAAAATTTTGAATAAGGAAAGCTTAAAAAAATTGTTTAGAGCCAATTTGATAGACAAATACCTCGGAAAATAACTTTAGTTGAAGCCTCAATGAGGAAAACGCTTTAAAGGATAGTAGTACCGCTGTATATGTTTGCTCATAGTTGGTAGATAATAAATATATATTATTGTTTTATTTTCTTATTAATGATAATGGGATTTACTTCACTATTACCACCAGCTAATTCCGAATAAATACAATAATAATTTATTTCTGAGTTATTTCATTTACTTAAGATTGATTTGTCCCAAAGAGAGTTCAATAGAAGCCCAATGAGTCACAAAGAGACACTTCCAGAACCTAGCAAAAGTATTTGCTTTCAAAGCTTTCTGACCTTGTTTTAGTGGCCTACGTTCAGTATCTGCACTTAAATTAAAATTTCGACTACGTCTAAAATAATTTGGAAATAATTTCCTGTATACATATATCGTTTAATACCAGTTATATATCAGGAGTTCGTGGGGATGTAAAAGATGGGCTATGGCACTGCTTTGTTATAACTGAGGGACAATACGAGTAAATTATTACGGGCAATACTTTTAGTGATGAAAAATTTTAAAGTTCTCCTCGTTTATAAACTATATCTTACAGTCCTGTATTTGTTAGGCAAAATATTAATAAGTAATTTTATAATAATTGACAATGCTACCTATACTCAAATACATTACCCGTTTATAATGCATCTGACTAACAGAAATATGCCATATTTTTATTTGAATTAAAATTTAAACGATGTTTTACGAATTATATCAAAATGTTTAGAAAACTCTTGAAATTACTCAAAATACATTACCCGTTTATAATGCATCTGACTAAAGAAATTATGTCATATTTTTATTTTAATTAAAATTTTAAACATGTTTTACGAATTATATCAAAATGTTTAGAAAACTCTTGAAATTATTAATTATTCTTATGCTTGTATTAAAACGTTTAGAAGTTAAATATATATATATAGTATATATATATATATATATATATATATAATTTAGTTACTTACTCTAACAATTCATATAATTAATTATAATTTCGAGTATCAGTCACCAGAGATGACCAATGTTGAGATCAAGTTGAAGTGCAACTAAGTAGACTCAAGTTTACTAAATTTATCGATTGGCTCCCCACACTCATGCAGTCCGTGCATCACTCACCAGAGATGAACAGTGACGGGATAACGTTGCAGTGTAACTAAGTGCACTCGAGTTTATTAAATTTATTGATTGGCTTACCATAATCATGCAGTCCGTGCATCACTCACCAGAGATGAACAGTGACGGGATAACGTTGCAGTGTAACTAGGTGCACTCGAGTTTATTAAATTTATTGATTGGCTTACCATAATCATCAGTCCGTGCATCACTCACCAGAGATGAACAGTGACGGGATAACGTTGCAGTGTAACTAGGTGCACTCAAGTTTATTAAATTTATTGATTGGCTTACCATAATCATGCAGTCCGTGCATCACTCACCAGAGATGAACAGTGACGGGATAACGTTGCAGTGTAACTTGGTGCACTCAAGTTTATTAAATGTATTGATTGGCTTACCATAATCATGCAGTCCGTGCATCACTCACCAGAGATGAACAGTGACGGGATAACGTTGCAGTGTAACTAGGTGCACTCAAGTTTATTTAAACTGTATTGATTGGCTTACCATAATCCATGCAGTCCGTGCATCACTCACCAGAGATGAACAGTGACGGGATAACGTTGCAGTGTAACTATGTGCACTCTAGTTTATTAAATGTATTGATTGGCTTACCATAATCATGCAGTCCATGCATCACTCACCAGAGATGAACAGTGACGGAATAACGTTGCAGTGTAACTAGGTGCACTCGAGTTTATTAAATTTATTGATTGGCTTACCATAATCATGCAGTCCGTGCATCACTCACCAGAGATGAACAGTGACGGGATAACGTTTGCAGTGTAACTAGGTGCACTCGAAGTTTATTAAATTTATTGATTGGCTTACCATAATCATGCAGTCCGTGCATCACTCACCAGAGATGAACAGTGACGGGATAACGTTGCAGTGTAACTAGGTGCACTCAAGTTTATTAAATTTATTGATTGGCTTACCATAATCATGCAGTCCGTGCATCACTCACCAGAGATGAACAGAGACGGGATAACGTTGCAGTGTAACTAGGTGCACTCAAGTTTATTAAATGTATTGATTGGTCTTACCAATAATCATGCAGTCCGTGCATCACTCACCAGAGATGAACAGTGACGGGATAACGTTGCAGTGTAACTAGGTGCACTCAAGTTTATTAAATGTATTGATTGGCTTACCATAATCATGCAGTCCGTGCATCACTCACCAGAGATGAACAGTGACGGGATAACGTTTGCAGTGTAACTATGTGCACTCTAGTTTATTAAATGTATTGATTGGCTTACCATAATCATGCAGTCCATGCATCACTCACCAGAGATGAACAGTGACGGGATAACGTTGCAGTGTAACTAGGTGCACTCGAGTTTATTAAATATTTATTGATTGGCTTACCATAATCATGCAGTCCGTGCATCACTCACCAGAGATGAACAGTGACGGGATAACGTTGCAGTGTAACTAGGTGCACTCAAGTTTATTAAATGTATTGATTGGCTTACTAAAATCATGCAGTTCGTGCATCACTCACCAGAGATGAACAGTGACGGGATAACGTTGCAGTGTAACTATGTGCACTCTAGTTTATTAAATGTATTGATTGACTTACTAAAATCATGCAGTTCGTGCATCACTCACCAGAGATGAACAGAGACGGGATAACGTTGAAGTGTAACTAAGTGCACCCCGAGTTTATTTAAATGTATTGATTGGCTTACCATAATCATGCAGTCCGTGCATCACTCACCAGAGATGAACAGTGACGGGATAACGTTGCAGTGTAACTAGGTGCACTCAAGCTTATTAAATTTATTGATTGGCTTTTTTATTTATATTACAAAAATAAACATTTATTTACTGTGATTCTCAGAAATATTATATTTTACATTAAATATATTTTATGTATATAAAAGTAAAATTGTCATTAACTTCAAAATACGGAAATATAAGTTCATTTTTTAAATTAGGAGCATTGTACCACAAATGTCAGATCACTTTCTTTGGTTATTTCTTTGAAATTTATATTTAGAATTATTGATTAAGATTTAAATATTGTTATTTAGTGAATCTGGTAAAGCTAATAGGCAATTGAAAGACCCTCTTTTCATAATATGTTGACGACGTCGAATTACAATAGTAAACAATCAAGGAAAATCCGTTTGCGTTAGCTAACGAAGGAATGATTGTGATCAGGCTAGTTAGGTAGGTGGGTACGACATTATATTAAGTTTAAACGTTGCAGTCTAATTTTCTCTCGATTTTCGTTCTCATCTAAAGGGTAACATCCCTTGCGTGAAGGGTGGAACATCTCCATCTCCTCCCTTTATCAGACCACTGATACAGTCCATTTTCATAACAATATCACTGGTGTATGAGATAGTATAAGGATTGTGTAAAGCTAGACCAAAATGGAATTTCAGAAAAATAGTGACATAAAATTTATTGCAATTAAACATAATTGCGAAAATACGTCGACAGGTACTTAACTTTTGGTGCAATAGGAATTTAAATTAAAAATAACAAAAACTTTTTGTTCTATAAAATACAAAGAATAACCTGGAGTATTTGGAATCTACTAAAAACTTCTCTCAATATTTATACACAATAATAAAACTTCTTTTCATTAGTAAATAGCGTACAATCAAATGAAAATAGAGGTATATGGTAGTATTACGAATTATACTAGATATTGTTCTAAAATAAGAGCTCATTATACCATGAAGTTTTGTCAAATTTAAAGTGTTTTAAAACCAAGGAGACAAGTGATGGAAACATTGTTTGTAACATAATGGATGCTGTATTTTTAACCAAATAGACTGAATGAATAGAGCTAGGAAACAATACAAGTTGAAACAATAGTTTCATCAACAGTTGACCAAATTTAACCATGTATTTGTTGTGTGTACAATACCATGTAATTAGGATGGTATTTAAATATTTACTATTCACATTTTATCATTCAGAGATCATAGGCTACGTTTACACTAAGAATCGCACAAGTTTTTATTTACGAAAGTAAAAATTATTAGTATAAACGAGTGCAAAACCTCTAGCGAACGGAAAACCGATTTTAAGAAATCTGGAGAAAAATGTCAGACTCGAAAACTGAGAATGCTAAAAAGTTTGCTGACGAACAGAGTCGGATAAATGCATTGGAAAGCAGTTCTTTTATTGTGTCAAACTGCAGGTTTATAAAAAAAAAATATATTCTAAATACACATTAGGTTTGCAATGTCAATCCTAAGGTTTAACTATTAAACTTACAATACATAAACATATTAAGTCAATATAAATAATTAAAAACATTCTAAAACTAGACATAAGTAATAGATAAAAGTAAAACTGTAATTTTTTGTTGAGAGACAGTAGCAGCATTTGAATTAATTTGACTATAAATATTCATTTTTAAGTGAAGTATTTAATTGAATAGTGTGAGTTGTAACGTTTTAGGACTCTTTCTGCCTTACATAAGCGTTTATTGCATAATATATTTTTCTATTTGTTATATTTTTATGGTATATAAACTGTACGAAAAAATCGAAACCAATATGAAACTTGCAGATTCCACTCAAACGTTAACGCTAGTAATTGGTTTGTTTAATGCAATAAAAGATTTATGTCCTGCGTCAGTAACACGTATTGTTGAAATCTGACTGCACAGGAGACTAATTCTACTTGTCCTTTATACAACGCGACGGTGATGTACAAAGCGTGTGCCTGGTAATGTGAGGCATTAACTAATGACTAAATCGCTAAGGTCTCTGTCTACAACGTAATTGGTTTGTTTAAATGCAATAAAAGATTTATGTCCTGCGTCAATGACACGTATTGTTGAATCTGACTGCACAGGAGACTAACGCTAGTTATCCTTTATACAAGTAGTATACAGTACTTTGGCCGTTCCTGGGACAAAGCACCCGAGACCGGTTCTGGGACAAACCGTGTGAGACCGAATCTGGGACAGAATTTTTTAGAGAGCGACTAAGAGTGTGAGTACGGGTAGTCAGAACCGCGCCGCGCGAATCACCACGCATGTCATCGCTGTCCCGCCACCGCGCAGACACCACGCGTTTTTATTTACCACAATTGTGAGTATGTATGTGTTTGTGATTTACTGACAAGATCTAAATAGACGATGTTGTTTACATGGTTGTTCTGGAGCAGTTGGTTGTTTTGGTCTACAAGTGTGATTGTGATCTGTTGAATCTTTCGTAAACCGCTCCGAAGAGGTATGTAGTGTTTTTTCTTGAGGTGATTTGAGATATTTTGTAGCCGTGTGGTACATTAGGGGAAAAGGAGTAGAGGATTGCTGTCTCCAAATGTTTGTGAGAGTGAAACATCATGATTGACAAGACTGTTGTTGACAATATTGCAGTGTATCTCGATGACATCAACGGCTCTGAGATTCGGTGGATTCGATATTTTCATTTGAGTTGAAGTAAGACGATTCTTTTTGTAAGTTTGTTGCATCAGATTTTTCAAAACCTAAGAGATCGCTAACGGTTTTAATCCAAGTAGAATTTAATTGGAGAATTAATTGATATTTTGTCACCATCTTTAAAGATCTTGAAATCGTCAGAATTTATACCAAGATTCAACGACTGTATGTGATCTCTGAAACTCTTTTCAAGTTTTTCAATGGTCCAGTAACCACATTGAATTATTAGTGGTTTCGGAATGAAATGTATTCCCAAGTCCCAAAAATAGACTTTTCCATGTTGCAACAAGTTGTATATGTTGTTCTCAGAGTAAAAATCCAACAAGAGTTATATAATACTCTGCATTTGGATCCAAGTGGATGGGGTGTTCTAGATGGAGAGTCAGTACAGACTCAGTTCCAGTTAGTTTGAGTAATGGCATGGTTGCAGTTTTTTATATACTTATAATTCTATACAAGTTTTAGATGAAGTTACTACCATCATGGAAGTCTTCAAAACCTCTTTCCATATATTTTTTATTTCGTTGTTGAATTTTTTCTGCATGATGTATATCTTGCCTTCTAATTCACTCAATTGAACTTTGACAACCACATCATATGGCTCCACTGCTTTGCTCACTTGACCAATTCTCTGGTGGTTTTTCAGTAGGAAGCTGCCCCATATCTTTTCACCATTTACGGTACTAGTGGGGACAATCTCGATCGCATTTATTATTTTTTTCCGACTTTACCAAATGCGATTCAATAATTTCTTGACTTCGAATAAATCTTGTGAGACTTTTGATACATCACTTGTAAGCTCAATTATCTTCATCAGGAGAAGGGTCTGAATTGGGTTGAGTAGGTTTTGATCCAATTTCAATTTCTTCTCCAAATCTGTTGAAAATAAACCACAGTTTCCATGCATTTTTATTGTTTTCTTATATTACGAAGAATATGTTCCCAGTCTCACCAGCTGAATCTCGTCGTAGAACCTCCAGGCACAGATGTCCACAGATAGGAGGATCGTCCAAACCCCTGAATACGCTCTGAGTTATAAACCAACCCTTTTGACCCCAAATACCTGAACTACTTCTATTGGAGGATTGACATCGCCATATGAATCAAAATAGAATTTCTTTTCACCACGTTTTCACATAACACGTCCCAGTGAGTACCACCAGATGAAAGTTCACCAAGATTTACAATACCACGTTCAATATTTGTAGGTTTGTCTGGAAGTAAACTGTCGCATGAAAACACCTCTAAACTCATTAATGTTTAATATACCTGCTAATTTTTCTATTTCACCAAGAGACAGCGGGAAGATCTCTTTTTTTTATTCACAGACAACAATGCATCAAGCTTCCGACCAATACGTCGTTTCAACCCTCTACCTGTAGGGTCTTTTTCAATAATTGTGTCCAACTCCTCATCGACTAAACTCTTTAACCAAGGTATAAAATTTTTCTCTCAGTAAAGGAGCCACCTTTCTTCTTATTAATGGAGAGATGAAGCGTTTACCTCCAGGAACTGACGAATCCACCATTTCCATAATTTCCTTCAAAACCCCTCCTTGTTTATTAGATACGAGTTGGTTGTAACTTAGAAGCAATTGTAAACCTTTTTTGTTCTTAACAGCTCTAGAAACTGCTTTGTGTTGCTCTCCAGAAAGAAGTATACGATCACTTCCGTGAGACAGCTGTTCATTAGATAATCTGATTACTGTAGGTTTCCGTCTCTTGTACGCTGTACGAAGCTTACGTTTTTGAACTTCGGATAGCCGAACTGTATAATTATGCTGACTTTCCATTCTGTACGCTTTCTTATATACAAAACACTGACATGAAAACAATATTGCCCCTACTAATAAAAAAAAATAAATAATTTTTTATTTTACTTTTTTTTGTTTTTTTTTGGTTTGTTTGTTTTTTTTATTTGTTTGTTACAGGAATTTGATTATGTTTCGAGTAATGTCCATATGAGAAATGTGCCTCAGATACAACGACAACATATGCTGTGGTGCCGCTGCTCCCCTGTGGAGATGCAATAGCTTTTACAAAATCTAATTCAATCTGAATGTCACTTCGAGATCTGTCTGTTGTTGGTTGATGTAGATGTGTGTCAATTACAACCAAAGGTGAGTTATCAATAAATTCTTTCAGGTTTACTAACACGTTATTGTCTCCGAAGTTTATTTTTCGGAACCCTAGGTACTGATCGTACATTATCCTGTATATACCCATTAGTAATATCAAAATTCTGCAATTCCTGAGGGTACCTTTCTCTATTAAATTTCACAGACACATTTTTGATGTTGCAGCTGTCAAATCTACTAGGATCTTCTTGCCTGGGTGTTTGTTCTGTTTGTCTGAAGTGCGATTATAACAAATCTAGGATTGTACACATTTCTGTAAACACTTGTAATATCGAAGCTGAACGATGAACCGAACACCCCTCTTTTGTCGATGCATTGCCATTGAAAGAAGTTGTAGACTAAAGCATCCTTGTCACTCAGATGTTTCAAACCATCAATTAAACTGGATTTTGGAAGTGCTGGTATAATCGACTATGGGGACTCGTAACACAAACGACTCTATCACAATTTTCCATCACCTCACCAGGATCCGTTTGCTGTGAAACCCTGCCCCTTTCCAGTGAAACAAACGCATCATTATCTTCATTCCTAGTAAATGTGATTTCAAAACCTCCCTTGTACATCGGGTAACGTAGGTGGTCAAAGAACCCTAATCCTAAATGCCCAAGTGTACCGAGTGCTTCAAACTTCCCACCTCCTGTAAACGATGATGAGAAACCACTACTTGAGAGTGTTTGTTTTTCAGTGTTACTGTACCTAACAATCCCCTTTATAGTGCTGGTAATGCCGGGGAGTTCTACTGTGTCGATCAATGTATTGTGTTTTCCTCAGCTCTATTCTTGAAAACAAGAAGGCCGCGAAGTTGTCTACCAGTTTGACGGTAGAGTTAGTTTGATAATCAGATCCATCAGATTTTTGCACATACTTTCCTTGAATGTGGTACATTATGCGTGAATCATAAAATGCGTCTCCATGATCCAGTTTGAATGTTGTATTGTTGTTGGGTGCATTGAAGTTGAGCTCTGAAACTGGCATTGCAGTTCTATACCTCACTTCTTGCTATACCGCTCGAAAATTCAATATACAGTTTCTCCATCACTGGTTTTACCACTGATCACCGTTCTATTATAATCCTCTCTTATATATAGGGTAAAAAATATTTGCTTTCATTGCTTTATATATCTGATGGGTAGATACATCCTGAAGTTCCTAACCCCATACCGAGTTTACGTTTCAAACCACATTCCTCCTGTTGTTGCTAGACCGATCCATACGCTCATTCCAAGTCAGCATCATCTGAGTTAACCCTCTCCAAGCTTTCTTTTGTAATATTTTGTCCGCCTCCCACCTGTCTTCTGTGTTTTTATGATCCCTATACCATATATCATGCTTCTTACAAGCTTCATCGAGGGGGTTAATTCCCTTATCTCCCCTAGCAAGTCTCTTGTCAAGCTGGGTGCCGGGCCCACAGTAGTTGTACGTATCAAGATTCCAGTTCTTGGGCGCATGTAACTCGAATGGTAACTTGTTAATGATGTCGTTCAAAAGCCCTTTACCTTCTATAACATGTTTCAGGCAAAAACAGACAAACATCTGACTAGGTACTTCAATCCTTTAGGTGTAGCAATTAGGGTCTTCCATTTCATTCGTAGAAGGAAATCAACCACAGACAGTTATTTCATTTATGAATAGTTGTTGTTTCCCAGCTTCTTCCCTGAGCTTTCGACATGCTAGTGTAACCTATCAAATGAGGTTCTGTCTGAAGTTCTTTATGTACCTATATTCGGAGCCGGGGACTTTCATTGTAAACCTTTAAATACCCTGAAACCAATTGTTGCCACAATTTTCCCATTCACCAAACTCATCCCAAATAGGTTTTATCATATGTTTCCCACTTTAGTCCTTGACTTGATTTGGGCGAACGATTACTTTTGGGGAGTTGTTTCTTTGGAAAAGCCGAGTTTTGTCCTCACCAACATGTCCTTGTAAGAGTTCCAGGTCTTCATCGGTTGATACAGATCCTTCTCTACTATTTTGTTTTTCGTCAAAACAATCTCCGAAAGACCCCTTCAGTCCCTTTGTATTTCTCTTCTTTGAGAGGCTGACCTAATTATAATGTCCATCATAATCAAATGTAATACGGTTCGGAACCGATCATTGCGGCATCTGCTCTTAGATTTTTCATTCGTACCAAATACCAAACTGTTTGTCGTTGGTGATTTTGGAAGGTATCGGGCTCCTAGAGAAACCAAGTGTTTACTACTTATAGATAGTCCATCAACTGTTTCATCGATTGCTCTTGAAGGTTGGTACTTCTGGCACTCATCTATCGTAATCTACATCCTCAAACGTTCGACGACGATCTGATGCTTTGAGGGTTGAAATCTTACCAAACTGTTTCATACTGGTTTTGACTACCGTATCTTTTGTGTTTTCCCAGAATTCTCTATGTATGTTGTTCCCATAAATGCTCTATGCTCTGGTGATTGGTTCGTTACTAATTTTCTCATTTTCACGAACATCTTCTAACTCTTTAAAATTGGGTCTGAGCCAAACTTCACCTTTGTAATTTTCCGGCTTAACTCATCCAACTTTCTAGCTTTTAGAAAACAGTGGAAAAAACAGAGGCGGTCGTCGTCGATCATGATGTTTTATTGATATGTTACGATTGGCAGAACGTCTCATTAGCATCTTGACTGATATAGTATTTTTGTTCTGACAGAAGTTTTTTTAATTCATCCTGTTCAGCACCAGTTTGAACTTTGCAGGCCCAAGAACACTCTGAATTTTATTCAAGAGTCGCCTTGCTTCTTTTGCAATCTAGTTTTTTTAATTCGCTCATGTTTGTATACTTATAGTAATATGATACAGAGTTTAATTCCTTCAAATCTTTCAAGTCCACGTTTACATCTGGGAAACGTCAAATTACGTTTTTCAATGAACGTCAAATTACGTTTGTCATGAACTGTTAAATTTACGTTTATTAACTTAAACTTCAAATTACGTTTATTGAACGATCAAATTACGTTTCATGAACGTTAAATTAACGTTTTATACTTAAACGTACAAATTACGTTTTTAATGAACGTCAAATTACGGTTTATGAGACGTCAACTTACGTTTATGAACGCTCAAATTACCGTTTATGAACGTTTAAAATTTACGTTTTATGAACGTTAAAATTAACGTTTATACCTTAAACGTAAAAATTACGTTTATGAAACGTTTAAATTACGTTTTATACTTTAAAACCGTCAAAATTACGGTTCATGAAGGGGGGCGTTAAAATTACGTTTTATACTTATAACGTTTCAAATTACGTTTTATGTAACGTTTAAATTACGTTGTGTATACTTAAACGTTAAATTACCGCTTTACTGAACGTTAAAATATTACCGTTTATACTGTTAAACGTTTACAATTAACGTTTATACTTTAAACGGATTAAATTAACGTTTTATACATTAAAACGTCAAAATTAAGGTTTATGAACGATACAAAATTACGTTTATACTGATACGTTTTACAACGAAAGTATTATTCAACACTTAGTTTCCTTTTTAAATCTGCACTATATAATATTCCTTTCATTTGTGAGTTTAGCTGTAGTATTAATAGATATGAAGTTCCATGAGGGTGTTTTCCAGCACTCAAAACAGAGAGACCTCAAAATTGGTTGAAAGTCATTGTCAGAGACCTACAAAGTCCTGGAACACTCTCTTTGTATAGTACTTGTTCATTGTAAACATGACACAAACAGACATGTTAAACAGTTGTTTTCGTTGCATGACCTGCATAATCCAACCCGTACATAGCTCTGAACTCAGGTAGCACATCAAGAAATCCCTTTATGACGATCCTCTTAATGAAAATTAGTCTTTGAATTTAGTCTTGCCTCTTCTCAGGAGGCAGTCATCGAATACCCACAATGTCGAGTTTGGTTTGCAGTCCATCGATAAGAAATGAGATCGATTGACAGGAAGAATAGCAAAATACGCAATGTGTCTTCTTCTGAGGTTTTTTTCTAAGTACTACTGTATTGTTCAACGCAGATCTGCATATGCAGGTTGTTCTATTGAACGACCTAAACACGGTTATAGATTTCTTCGAAAACGGAACTCCCATCTTTGTTGTGTAAATGAAATTCAATAACAAGTTCAGTTTTAACCACACCCAGATTGGATCCTAACAATAATACACACGTAAACGGGCTAGGTAGAAAGCTAATTTGAGTCCCTTTCGAATTTCTCTCTGCAATAATACAACTTGAATTTCCATATGTATGTTTCTCTTACCACTACATTCTAAAATTTAACAGTTTTACGCATATTCTATGATGACCCCATGCTAGGGTTTTCGGATATTGTCATTCGAAGTACGAAAACGCTTGTCGTACCTTTGATGAAAGTACACCACTTGTGATGGTAGTTCTACGCTGGAAGAGATATGTTCGTTGCTTGACTCCCGAAATTGTATTGATTCGACTTTTTGTAGTGCTCTGATGTTTACTAAACAAACAGGTCTTTATAGTTGCGTAAGAGGTAATTTCATTTTCAAGTAAAAAAAAAAAACAGTTTTTTTTCACCGCCCTGTCAGAACCTCATTATGTAATGGTTGTCTTCTATATCTGCTCGCATACATCTTGGATCGTAGTCCTACAAAACTCTCGCCATGATTCGAGACCATCTAAGTTCATCTTTCATTTTAACCCAGCAAGTTTTTTGTTTACGTAGGGAGTAGTCCATTATTCGGTTGGGGATTGGGGTAAGTCACTTGTTATATTCAAAATAATCCAATTATATCGTATTTCAATGTTTTCGCTCAGGAAGTTTTTAGTTTTGATGTCATATATCAGGGAATCGGTAGTCGGTGGTAACAACCATTTTTTATATTACGATCCATACTTCTCCTTTCATTACATTTGTAGTGGAAAATCATACCATCAGCGTCTTTGATATGGTCTAGAATACTCATAAAACCTCTACGTAACAATAGTGTTTATTTAACAAAAGTTATATTTGTCTTACTAAAAATGTACAGCATACTAGGGTTTTCTTAGTGAAGATGGTTCGACTCTTAAAGTTCGTGTTTTGCTAACCCATCTTTCACACTAATTTTGGACTTCAGTACCCAAACGAATAGTCCACACGATTTTCTCATATTTTCCATAGTTTTTTTTCCAAAACTGCTAGTTGTTCATAATAAAGTTTGAAAAAGTCCTTTTCTCAAAAATCATTTTTGCGCCTCTTTGTATACGCTACCATGGTATTCCAGATTCAATTGTTAACGGTATGCCAACCAATTGCTTTGACTGAAACTAAGAAACTCTATGAACATGTGTGTTAGTCTTCCATACCCAGGACTCCCAAATAAAGCTTTAAATTTTTGTAGTGTACGACATACCTTTTCTGTTGGCTGTAGAGAGTTGTCAGAATAAACGCATTTGCCATGTTTCGATCCTGGTGGGACTCTACGTTCTGGAGCGAGAGGTAGATCAGAGTGTACGTCGTGTAGTTCTTCAGGATATTCCAAATCAACTTCTAATATGTAGCCTGTGGGTGAATCGTCACTAACTTTCATTACATCGATGTCTGTACTGCTCCACTGAAAGTTTGCATATGGTAGTTTTACAGACATTGCCCACCCATACAGGTTGTTTGCATCCAAGTACATGACGGTAATTGTTTGGTTTCGATTTGTCGTAGTCTTTCATGTTGGGATTGTTTGCCTTCGCATATCGATGAGAACACTGTGAAATACCACCACGAATACCCTTTTCAACCATGAGTACCATATCGATGTCAGTCAATAGAGACAGTTCGACTTTTGTAATTTTCAGCATTGCGTTCCAAGCCAACCCAGGTGCTGTGAAATACCATGCAGGATCTAATTTGTATGTATTGAGACATACATCCCTGAAGTTTTCCATAACATCTGCAAGCAGCAAGACATCGGTTTCGTTATATAGCATTGTATATTCTTTCATGTTCTGAATGTTAAAGGCGGTCCATACATCGCACGCATGTTTGTAATCTTCATTTGTTATGTGTTGTTTATTCAGTCTATTGTAAAATTCTTCTTGACTAGGTAGTGATGTTTCACTATATTTTTCTATACTGTCCATGTAGTCGTAAGGGTACACTCCTTTTCGTAGCAATAAATTGAGGTCCTTACCATTGTAATATGTTGAGATGTGTTTGAATTGAGATCTAGTCAGATTCCTTTGCCAACCTATCGAGACTTTGTGACATGAACTTGAATGAATCGATGAATCGTAGTTCAATTCCACCTTCCACACTGACCGTAAAGGAAATGTACCGCTCCTCGTTGTTGGGTATCAATGATATGCGATTTTCGAACTTACCAAACTCTTTAATGAATAGGTGAGTGTCGTAACCTGCTAAATTATGAATGAAAACAGGATATGAACCTAGGTTTTTTGAAATTGATGTTACACTTGTTGTGAGCTGCTCCTCTAAACAAACCCGTCAAATGGTTATGGTATCTAACACGATCATCACCAAGATAATTTCCACAGATATGACATGTAGTAGTAGATTCAAAACATTTCCTGTTGCTCTTTTGTCATCAACTGCATGGGGACTATTGCTTCACTCTTGTAAAGTTCATTAATCCTTATCGACTCCTCAATCAATGATTTTACAAATACATGTTGCAGCATCGTCTCCAAAGTATTTAATCGGTGGTTTGGAAAAAGCCGTCCTCTGACACCCCATACATACAGAATGAAATGGCATTATGTTTCTGATATTTAATAGTGAACGATTGATGATTACCATTACAATCCACTTTACACGGTTGAACATGTTGAAATAGGTGCTAGACAGCATTCAAAGGTCTGCGTAATACACAAAGGGCACTCTCATTGAGCAATTGAAATCTTTAAATCTAATTACAGTTCCTGGCTCTGGTAGTTCCAATTTCACAGCATCGTGTGTGTTTACAGTCTTCTCTATGCTTGATGAGTAAATCCTCTCTCGTAAAGTGTTGCAAACACCCATTGCATATCCACATCTTATGTCCATTTCGTGAGATCTGTGAACTAACCAAACGGGACATATCTTTGATCCAGCAGTAGTGAGTGTTTGTTTTTCTCTGATAAACAGTAGATTAACATGTTTTTCCATCTTGTTATCAGTTATTCTCAGCGGGAATATATCGAACTTTGTCATCATAAGCATAGACATTAACAGAAATTCCACTACGTCTTTCAAACTTTGCTATATCATCAAGTTTCATGGGGCATTCGCAAGTTGCTAGTGCATGAAGCAGCTCTCGTTTGAAAGGTTCGTAATTGCTGATTCTTTCTGGATGAACCTTAACTGGGTGTAAAGCTGCCAGAATAGACCACATAAAACATTTCTGATCTTCGTTTTTTACATTAATAACAGCCTTTTTGGATTGAATCTGTTTTGGTAGAACCACATAGCTGGATCCGTGAAAAGGAACGTATCGGTTGACTCTGATCTCCAAGTCTTTCACACTTTTTAGTGACCATTGAGAACCGTTTGCCTCAAACTCCTCCATCTCAACCAACATCTTAAGTTTTGCTGAGTTATAATAGTCAGACAGAGACGTTGTCGAGTAAAGAATTTCATTTTTTTGTTTTAAAGTTCATGACTTGAGTCACCTCCACATCGTTTATTATTTTCTTGAATTCAGCATGATAAACCATGTTTACCTTAAGATTTTTTTTCTTTTACAGCTTCCTGAAGTTTTTCAACAACGAGTGGTTTGCATATCTCAAGAAACATTTTTGGATCTTTGATCCCACGTTTGTTCATAATCACATACGTTTTCAATCTTCCCGTGAATGCCGACTGGACTTCTGATATTTCATCAAGTATTGTCTGTGACTCCACTGGAGTACGTACCGGAACCAGATGAGGTGTTGAAGGTGATTCTGTTTCAGACAGAAGCTGTCTCTCTTCCATGGTAGGGCTAATCGAATTCCTCACTATTAATTGTACTAGTCGGTGTCTCACTAATAATCTTTTTCACACCTGTAGGAATCTTTTGTGGTCTAGTCGGTTTTTCGGATCATCGCTTCAAAGCTATATCGTTTGTATTGACCTTCGGTACTTGTTTGACTTCCCTTGGTCGTTTTGGGTATTTCTTTACCAGCATGTTTTGATGTCTGGGAGGTGGGTGCCGGCAGTCCTTCAGTGAGCTCAGTCTCGTAATGGGTATATATTTCACTCCTGGTATTCAGAGGGACCTTTCATGAAGTGCTGTGGACAAAAGCGGATATTACGTTTTCGGATTGTTTGTGACGGTTCCAGTTGGATGACTCTATATGTGTCGCTTTTACACAACATCCAACACATTTGTACTTCTTAAGGAGCTGGTTTGATTTACCATCCTTTTTCAGCCTTCGTTATATGTCATACCATGCTGGTTCCTGGGCACAATTTTCTGAGATTGTTTGGTCGCCAGAAGCCCCCATGTTGGAAACCGTTATTTCCTTACTTGCATTTTAGGACATAGGTTTCTTCTGGGGTTTTATTTGAGGCACGTACATCGGTCGGATCTAAGCACGTTGATGATGTTGGACTCTCTGGGATATCGTAGTGGGTGAATGGTATACAGGACTATAATGGTATATAGCAGTGAAATAAGTCTGACTTATCCGGTTTTTATTTTTTTTATTATTTTTTTTTTATTTTTTCTATCTTATTTTTTTTTTAATTTATTTATTAATTATTTCAAATGGTGGGTGGGACCAAGTATTTGATTATAGTTTTTTTCAATTGAATCGGGGATGTATCCTTTTTAGCTGGTAGGTTGCAAACTTTTTTTTTTTATTTTTTTTTTTTTTTTTTTTTTTTTTTTTTTCTTTTTTTTTTTTTTTTTTATTTTTGTATTTCTTTTTTATTTTTTTTTATTTTTTTTTTTGTTTTCTTTTTTTTGTTTTTATTTTTAATTTGCGTTTTTTTTTATCTCTTTTTTTTATTTTTTTTTTTGTTTTTTTTTTTTTTTTTTTTTTTTTATATTTTTTTTTTTTATTTATATTTCATTTCTTTTTTTTTTTTTTTTTTATATTTTTCTTATTTTTTTTTTCTTTTTACTTTATTTTCTCTCTTTTTATTTTTCTAATTTTTTTGTTATAACCGAAAAAAATAAAATAAACGAACAAATATATACATACAAAAAAAATAAAAAAATAACAAAGATATCAAAAAAAAATAAAACTAACTTAAAAATACAAATAAAAATAAAAAAAACATAATAGAAATAAAATAAAAATCAACAACAAATAAACACCCAAAAAATCCAAACAAAAACATAATTAATTAAAAATAAAGACAAAAAAAAACAAAAAAAAATAAAAATATACCCATAAAAAAGAACCAAAAAAAACATAACAGAAAAAGATAATAATATAGAAAAAATCACCAAAAAAACAAAAAAAAAACAAAAACAAAAAAATAAGAAAAAAAAGATTAAAAAAAAAAAAATAAAATACCTAAAAGAACAATAAAAAACAAAAAAAAAACTCCTAAAAAAAAAAAAACAAAAACAAACAAAAAAAATAAAAAAAAACAAAAACACGAAAAAAGAAACCAACAAAAAAAACACAAAAAAAAAAAAAAAAAAAAAACCAAAACAAACAAAACCAAATACACAAAAAAACAGAATAACAAAACAAACAAAAATTATAAAAACGAAAACAAAAAAAAACATAGACAACCAAAAAAAAAAAAACAAAAACAAAAACACACCAAAAAAAATAACAACAAAAATAAAACAAAAAAAAACACAAAAAAAACATAACACACAATAACATAAAAAAACCACATAAACCCAAAAAAAAACACAAACCAACAAAAAAAGAAGCAACACAAAAAAAAAAACCAACAAAAAAAACCACAAAAAACCAAAAAAAAAAAAAACAAAAAAATAAAAAAAACCAAAAACAAACCAACAAACAACAAACAAAATAAAAAAAAACCACCAACAAAAAAAAAAAAAAAAACAACAAAAACGCAAAAAAAAACAAAAAAAAATAAAAAAACAACAAACTAAAAGAAAATAATGAAAACAAACACGAGCCACAACACACAAAAAAAAACCCCAAAAAAAAAAAAAAAAAAATAACAAAAAAACACACAAAAAAAAACAACAAAAACAAACAAAAAATAAATAGAAAAAAAAACCCTGCCCCCAACAACCCCAGGAGTTGGCCCCCGACAATCAAACCAAAAAACACCTGTTGCCACGTGATGACTCCATGAAACCCGATGATGTACCACCCTAAAGGTCGCGGAGCGTCAGCTGTACGATGGGACCAATTATACGTTCTAAGCTTTTGGAATAGAAATCTGGAGTTGTCAAACATAGACAAATCAAAACTCAGCACATCGCGTCTTGTTCTTCAGGTCTGGAGATAATTGAATAAGGAAAAAACTTCTGGCAACATAGAACATATCACAAATCAAACAATTCGACGTTCTGGAAATTTGATTGTGCACTCACAGCATCAGCGTAGTTTTCCCAACATAGACATTATTCAAAATCCGGGAGTGTTGTCCTGTCTCAACGTGGACATGCCATTTCTTTGTTTTTTTTATGGCGGGACATGGAGGATGTTCCTGGACTTTCAGCACCACACCTTGAAACAATTAACTTGTTTTTTTGTTTTTTTTTTTTTTTCATCGAAGGAGAGGTTTTTCATTGAAATCCGTTGGAAGAAGCGTAAGCTGGTGCGACTTTTGACCGCTGACCAATACACTTCTTTGTTTTTTGGTGGCAGGGATAGGTTAGATGCGCAGTCAACCTCTGCTCCACAATCTCGGACATTTCTTCACTGGATGATTCCTTCGAAAGACCATCCGGTTAGCATTGGATGAGAAATGCTGTATTGCTTGCTAGTCATGGAGGGAAAGGAAAAACCGCTATTATTACAGAGCTGGCTACTCTCTTACTGTTACTGGGCGATTGACTGATGGAAAAGGATGAGGTAATGGATATACACTTCCTTTGTTTTTTTTTGGTGGCGGGGATAGGTTAGATGCAGTAAACATCTTCTCACACCAATTCGGACATTTCTTGGACTGATGATCTTCGAAGAACCATCCGTAGACATTGAGAAAAAACTGCATGTTTTTTGCTTGCTAGCAGGACGAAAAACGCCATTATTTATAGAGCTGGCCTACTTCATTATTTGTATGGGCGATTGTCGATGGAAAAGGATGAGGGTATGGATGGATAGAGAATACGGAAGCAGGAGTAGGAAGAGGGGTGGTGATGTTGGTGGGGATGAGTGGAAGGAAGGATGAGAGCATTATTAAATACTATTTGACTCTAAAAGGAGGTAGGAGTAGGAAGAGGTGTGGGTGAAATGGGATAAGTGGAAGGAAGGATGAGAGCCTTACTAATACATTTGACTCTGAACTAGAACATAGTTTTTTTTTGTAACATCTTTTTCATAAAACGATCCTATTTATTTCCTACACACAGACTGGTCTTGCGATTTCTATAGGTAACAGGCGCAAGTTTTGTTGACAGCCACAATACCCTCAAAACAATTTCTCTTGTCCAATTTCTGCGGTATTTATTTCAAATACCAATCCTTTCTCTTTATAGTTAATTCTTACAGCGGTCTCCAACCGAAAGTCTGGGGTCTGAATACCTAGACATCGTCCAGTGTTTGCGTACATGTTTCTTAAAATATTGATTCATTGCTTGAAATTCACTTCTGATGGGCTTCATCTTTTATAAGTGGCTTATGAAATTTACTGTCATATTGAGCGAGAAGCTTCTGTAAAGTGTGACAACCCATCTAAAAGAGTTTTTGTAATTTACAAAGTGCACTTTCATTTTTTTCATTGACGAGTTCTTATGAGGAACACGCTCTATATAATATAACTGGCACTTTTTTCCTCCTTCATTTTCAGGTATGGTTATAAAATTATTTGATCTTTTGATGTTAAAAACTCTCTTAAATTCCTTCATTAACAAATTCCTCGCGTCCTTTATCCGAGTGAAGAAGGTTCGGGGGTTTGTATGACCAACCAATTTTCGCTCTTCTTAAGTATTTTACCAAACGATTTAGTAACCTCTTGTAAGCCTTTTAGTTTTAATGGTTCTGACCACGCACTATTTTTGAAAACGTATCAATTTACATTAAGTATAATGTATCTGAATCCATCATTTTCCTTTGAAAACCTAATCATTTACAAACAAGGTCCTGCAGCCCACAAATCATCAATACCCAAAGTTACAATTTTTCTCTTAGGGTAATCGGCTTAAATCCCCGGCGGTTTTTATGAACCTCTAATGCTCGAAGCGAGGATTTCTTTCCGACTTTTCTGATTCATATAATACTACTCCACCAATACACTTAACAGTATCGCACCAAACCATAGTAAATTTTATAAGAATTTAGCGGTTGTCTCCGCGCGCGCGCGGCGGTTGACTGGGCCCAGTGACGAGGTGCGGCGTACCGATTGTTATGTATACCTTATAGAAACAACAACGGCGGTTGTCTCACACGAAGCGCGTAGGTGGTCGACGGTATCAGCCAGTCGCGCGGTGCGGGTGTGCTGACAGAAGGGGCTCGCGGTTGCCAATTGCTTTTGGCCTGCAGGTGACGTTCAGCAGGTCCGCGCGGTTGGCGGTTGCTGACGAGGCGGCCGTGCCGTATGTCTTTTTGGTATACTTACCGAGCTAAATAAACAAACGCGTGGTTTGTCTGGCGCAGGTTGGCGCGAGGGCGACAGCGAATGACATTGCGTGGTTGATATTCGCGCCGGCGCGCGGTTTCTGTGGAGCTTACCCGTTCTCACACTCTTAGTCCGCTCTCTAACAATTTTTCTGTCCCAGATACGGTCCCTCACACGGTATTGTCGCCGCAGAACCGGTCTCAGGGTTTTTTGCTATTGTCCCAGGAACGTGCCAAAGTATACTACTTTAATACAACGCGGACTGTGATGTACAAAGCCGTGTTGTCGACCGGGTAATGTGAGGCATTAAACTAATGATTGGTTTGGATTTAATGCAATAAACAGATTTTATGTCCTGAAGTCGTGACTCAAGTGCACACGTATTGTATTGAATCTGAAGCTGCCACCCCAGGAGGACTAAATTCCTACCTTAGTGTCCTTTCTATACAACGCGGACTGTGATGTACAAAGCGTGTCGCCTGGTAATGTGAGGCATTAAACTAATGACTAATCGCTAAAGTCTCCGTCCTACACGTCAATTAGTTTGTTTAGGTGCTCCAATAAAAAGGGATTTAAATTTGCCCTGCGTCTGCAAGTGTCCACGTATTGTTTGAATCTTGACTGCACAGGATGACTAATTCTACTTGTCCTTTATACAACGCGACTGTGATTGTACCAACAGCGTTGGTGCCTGGTAATGTGCAGGCAATTAACTGATGACATAATCGGACAAGTCTCTGTATGCCCGTACATTGGTTTTGTTTAGTGCAATAAAAGATTATTATGCCCTTGCGGTCAGTGTCCACGTATTGTATGAATCTGACTGTACAGGAGACTAACGCTACTTATCCCTTATACAACGCGACGGTAATGTACAAAGCGCGGTGGGTAGGTGGTAGTGCCTGGTAATGTGATGGGCATTAACTAACATGACTAATCGCTAAGTCTCTGTCTGCACGTAATTGGTTTGTTTGGTGCAATAAAAGATTTATGCCCTGCGTCGAGTGACCACGTATTGTAGAATCTGGATCTGCCACAGGAGACATAACGTACTTATCCTTTATACAACGCGACTGTGATGTACAAAAGCGCGTTCTGTTGTGCCGGGTAATGTGAAGGCATTAACTAATGACTAATCGCCAAGTCTCTGTCTGACACGTAAATTGGTTTTGTTTAGTTGCCATAAAGATTTATTGCCCTGCGCTCAGTGACACGTATTGTTGAATCTGACTGCCACAGGAGACTAACGCTACTTATCCCTTATACAACGCGGACAGGTGATGTAAACAAACGGCGTGTGTCGGTTCTGTAAGTTGTGAGGCATTAACTAATGGACTAATCGCCAAGTCCTCTGCCATACTACGTAATTGGTTTGTTTAGTGCAATAAAAGATTTAT
>NW_025784012.1:0-28682 GCF_021130785.1 Homalodisca vitripennis
TGAATATTGATTGGTGTTGGTTGAATATTTTTTCCAGTATTATGTAATGATATACTTGGTAATTTTTGGTCAGAATGAAGAGAGACATGTTAATTATTTGAAATTTATGAGCATTTCTATATCTTTGTGGAACGTTGGTATCAGGCAATCTAACATGACTGGCGTTATCACTTTGCTCGTTCGCTTCAGACAATCGAGTATGACATTGAAAATCAGAGGGACATTTCAACTGATGGGAATGCAGATGAGTTAAGGAAGAAATTGTCTCATGCTTGTTACTAATACACGTGCCTGCCCGATCAAAAAATTCATTTCACTGCTCGATCCTTCAGAGGAAATTAGAAACGTGTTGAAGAAAAGATTCTCTGGACCTCCAGAGACTAGTTTCTGAGCTATAGAGGGCAAACACAAAGGACAAATGAGTACACCAAGCGGCATTCAAGCTAGATTATGGCACTGGTATTGGAAGCAGTGGAGAGAAATTCCTATACCTGCAAACTTCAGACACACTGAGTTTGGAAGACAGGAAGAGTGGACTGACTAACGATCATGGAAAGAGACTTGTCGGATGAATTTACTTGGTCCCTTGCCAATTCCAGTGGGGAAATTAGAGAAAAGCGAGAGACGAATTGGAGACCACAACTTGAAAATCCTGCTCATACCATTATTAAACTAGCTCCGAATAGGAATATTGATCCTCCTCTTACCATTACTGCACCATCTTTATCATTTACCGTCACATTCTGTAGAGAACACGGCTCATCATAATGTCCCAGGCATTGGTGTCAACGCAGGCACCTCTTCTCCAACCTAATTATTTGTGGAAATCATTCTAAATCTCCGAGGGTACCTGTTTATAAGTGGGGCCTTAAATATGATGGAGATGGTGGTCAGAGTGTAGCTGCATTTCTTGAAAGAGCAGAAGAATTAAGTAGGGCTAGAGGAGTGTCCCACCACGACCTTTATGAGAGTGCAGTGGACCTTTTGAGTGGAAACAGCACTCATCTGGTATAGAATCAGCTTGTAGAAGAATATTTTTCTTGGGGAACAGCTCAAAACAAAAAAGAGTTAAAAAATAGTTTTTCCAGAGTGCCGACTATGATGACCGCCTACACTTGGAGATTCTAAATCGAACTCAAGGGGATATGGAGAGTTTGGATCTTTATTTGGCAGCGATGGATGGCTTGTTTGGCCGACTTTAACACCAGTATCTGACGAGTGTAGACTTCAACGCATCTTAAAGAATGTGAACTCCTTTTGCAAGATAAACTTTGCATGTTCAACATTACCTCTCTTGATGAACTTAGACGTCTTGGACGAAGAGCAGAAGTTGGAAGACTGCGAGCATCAACACTCCAACCCCCACCTCGACCAATGGGTGTCCTGGAACCAGACTTGGCTTGCTCATCGCATCGCCGTAAGCATCCGGGGAATGTAGCCTACTTGAGCAGTAGTCAAGGAGCTTCTTCATCATCAACCCGTCCCATTGCCTCGTCAAACTAAGATGCTGGAATTGTGGAGAAGGGAATCATACTCACCGGAACTGTCCGAAGGAGGAAGACTACTTTTTGTTTTGGATGTGGGAAATCTGGTACCAAGAAACCGTCTTGTAGCACGTGCCAGCCAAAAAAAACTTGCTAAGCCGGAGCTCTCTCCCTAGGTGACTCTGGAGCGCTCCTTAAAAAAATCTCCTATTTTTGTTTTGGAAAAATCAGGAAGATACATCCAACCCGGCCTCGGTACACGGCGCTTTGGATTATCTTCTTGATTATCAGGAGAATGATCCTCGACCTTACCTTACCGTCAGAATATTTGGAACTTCTCATAGAGCACTTTTGGATTCTGGTGCTTCACACACAATTATGGGTGGTGAGCTCATGTGGCTTTTTGATAAGTTTCCAGTCAAATTGGGTCGTCTCTCCGATCAATATATCATGACAGCCGATCATAAGAAACACCAGGTCATCGGGAAGGTAATCCTACCCCTCACTCTGGCTTATAAAACTAAATACTTACCAGTTTTAGTCGTTCCTTCCTTAGTTCAAGGGATAATATTGGGAATAGACTTTTGGAACATCATGCACATGGTTGTTGACGCTTACCGGAAGACTTGGGAATTTGCAGATAGCCTTAAGCAGACTTGTTCTCTTTCTTCTATTGGCCTTTTAGATGAGACCCATTTATCTCGCTCTCAAAAGGAAGCCTTAGATAAACTACTCCAGGACTTATCTTAGTAAGCAGCCACAGAAGTTAGGAAGAACTCATTTGGTGAAACATAGGATAGATACAGGCGACGCTTCTCGATAAAACAAAGGTATTATCCTATGTCCCCAGCCAGACTGACGGTAGTATATGAGGAACTCGATAAGATGTTAGAGCAAGGCATAGTAGAACCATCCAAGAGCGCCTGGTCCTCACCTATTATTCTGATAGACAAGCCAGATGGAGGACAACGCTTTTGTGTAGATTTTCGCCAAAATAAATTTAGTTACTAGAAGAGATGCCTACCCTTTGCCACATGTAACATCAATTCTTGACCGTTTAAGAGATGCCCGTTTTCTTTCTGCTTTGGACATAAAAAGTGCTTACTGGCAAATACCGTTGGAAGAATCTAGCAAAGACAAAACAGCATTCACTATACAGGGAAGAGGCTTATTCCATTTTAATGTCCTACCATTTGGACTACATAATGCACCAGCTACTTGGCAGCGCCTAGTGGACAATGTTTTGGGAATGGACCTCGAACCTTATGTATTCGTTTACCTGGACGATGTCATCATTGTCACACAAACATTTGGAAAACATCTACAAATACTAGAGGAGATACTTAAACGCCTTGCTGCTTCGAACCTCACCCTTAATGGAGAAAAATGTAAATTTTGCAAATCAGAGCTTTCGTTATCTAGGCTACGTGGTGGATGCAAAAGGACTAAGAGTTGACCCAGACAAAGTCAGTGCCATCTTGAACATACCTGTCCCCACCAACACTAAAGAAGTAAGACAGTTTTGTGGGTACTGCAAGTTGGTACAGAAGATTTATCCCTAACTTTGCATCACGTTCTTTTCCCTTTGACATCAATGCTCAGGAAGAATAAAGCGTTCAAATGGACTACTGAAGCACAAGCGGCATTCGATGATATACGAGGAAGTTTAGTGCAGTCACCGATCTTGTCATGTCCGGATTTTGGGAAGCAGTTCACTATATCCTGTGATGCTTCGGGAGTAGGGATAGGTGCAGTACTATCACAATCCTCAGAAGATGGTGAAAATGTCATTGCTTATGCAAGTAGGACCTTAGGCAAAAACAGAAACAGAAATTCTCTGCTACAGAAAAGAGAATGTTTGGCCGTAATTTGGGCAATTGAGAAATTTCGACCCTATGTGGAAGGAACACACTTTGTTGTGGTTACGGATCATCATAGCCTTTTAATGGTTACACAATTTGAAGGATCCACAAGGTCGACTAGCCCGCTGGTCCTTGCGTCTGCAGCCTTTTAATTTCACTCTTATACACCGAAAGGTGGAAGGAACATGTTGTTACCGGACATTTTATCGAGAAACCCAATCAAGACTTCGGAACCTCTGGGAACTGTGTACTCTATTACTTTGGTGCCAGGAGAAATCAAGGATAAATGGTATTTGAAGATGATCGAGTCAATCAAAATGAATCCAGATCAATTTTTCCTCGTGGAAGGTGGAGGGTAACAAGCTGTTGAAACATGTTCCATCATCCGTTTTCAATTGGTGATGATAGCGAGGACTGGAAATTGGTGATCCCCAAGGAAAAGCGCCTAGAAGCCTTTGAAGAAAATCATGATGCCCCTACCCGCTGGTCACATGGGTGTATTCAAAACGTATCAAAGACTACAACAACACTATTACTGGCCGAAGATGCGCAAGGACACTTCCAGCTATGTGTCCTCGGTGCAAAAGTTTGCCAACAAGTGAAATCAAGCTCAGCTAAACCTGCTGGTTTGATGGGCCAACAGCGAATTGTAGACCGTCCATGGCAGATGTTAAGTGTGGACCTGATAGGACCTTTGGTTAGATCCTCTAAGGGGAATAAATACCCTCATGGTAGTAGTAAGATAACTTTAGTAAGTACACTTTATTGTTTCCTTTGAGAGCTGCGACAGCAAAATCTGTCGCTAAACATCTTGAAGAAGATGTATTCCTGATTTATAGGCGTTCCAGATTATTTGTAATTTTTGATAATGGATCTGAATTCATTAGGCCCGCCTATCCGTAACTTAATGCAGGAATACAAAGCTAAGACAATATTTACACCTAGACATCACCCTCAAGCCAACCCTACCGAAAGGATTAACCGCACTATTGGGAATATGTTGAGGTCTTATGTAAAGGAAAACCATCGACATTGGGATGCCAAGATAAGTCAGATTGGATGTGCTTTAAGAACCGGGGTGAATGAAGCCACAGGATTCTCACCAGTCTTCCTCATGTTTGGTCCGTGAGATTGCCTTAGCTGGAGAGGGATCAGGAAATCTTCATGAAGAGGATTTGCCTCGATGTGCTGATGTTGATCTTCACCAACAAAGACTTAGACGTCTAAGGGAAGTTTTCATAGAAGTTAAGAGCCGGATGAGGAAAGCTTTTGAAAAGAACACAGAGAAATACAATCTGCGGAGGAGAGAACAACAGTTTCAGGAGGGACAGCGAGTCTGGAAAAGGAACTTCGCCCTATCTGATGCAGCATCCTTCAAGTCAGCCAAATTATTTCCAAAATTTGTTGGCCCTTTTATAATTAAAAAGAAGTTATCTTCCGGAACCTACACTCTTCAGACAACAGAAGGAAAGGATATCGGGAACTGGCACACTGCGGACTTGAAGCCATACCTGGACTAGTCCTGAAGAAAATTTGGGAAATTTTCTGTTGAAGACGGGGGGTGTTGTAGTGATTATTTTCAAAATAATAATATTCAACCTCAAGAATGCAATTATTGTTCGCTGATGGACAAAAATCAAGTTATCAAGGTAGTTAATTGTCTGCAAGTAGGTCACAGGCCTGATCAACCTGTGTTAGTTCTTATCAGCTGGGTTAGTAAACATTGCTGCAGCACCAGTTGGCCAAACTACAATTCAACTACTCTTGTCTTGATTATTCCTGCTCTTGGATGACTCTGCATCACTGCCGTCTACAGGAGTAGTTTCAGAAGATTGGAACAGAAAACTTCTCATGCCTGTGCTCCCTCCTTGCTCTTATAGGATTTTATTAAGCTAAGGGATATTTTGGGAGCTGATTCCGGCTTGTGCGACCCACTACCCACTGGCCTACCTACTGGCCTTTAGCGCAGCTGCCTGGTTGCCCTGCCCTTACCCACTATCTACCTAGGCCTACTCATAGACTATTGGCGGGGCTCATCGTACCGATAAGTGGAAATACTTTTATTCTGAAGGACTATTCATTATTTTCACTTTGCCGGCCAATGCCAAATAATCTGAAATAGTATGGGGAACTTATGATTGTTAGTTCCAGTTTACCACATTGAATGGTGGGGCTTTCAAATCTTACCTCCCACCTGTGGATGTAAATTAATAATATTTTTTGGGACTTTTTGTGAGCCTGACCCCTTACAACTGTGAGAACCTGTGGGCCTATTGTAGCAGTGAATGGACTTCAATATTGGAACTGTCTACAATTATTGTTACTGGGATATCCCTTATACTACATATTATTAACTGTTTATTGTGTATTTATTTATGTGTATAGTGTGTAAGATTTGTATATTATGTTAGTTATAATAATCTATATAGTTAACTTGTTTATTTCAGTATATGGTGGCCACCCAAGGTATTGGTACAAATATTAAGCTATTGTATTTAGTATTGAGTTTTATCTCATATTATAACTTGATTTATCTCATGTTAAACATATTTTCTTCTTGGATTAATAATGGTGACACTGGTATAAATTGGAATCAAAATCTTTGGTCCACCATTAATGGTTGCAGGCATTTAATAGGGCCTATTTCATGCTTTTGGAGTACAGTACTTGTGAATTCACCCTTGGAATAAATGGTAGTAGACAATCTTTGACTTGATTAATTAAAAACCTGTATGTCTATGTAGACCGACCTTGCCTTTTTTTTCAGTTTAAATTAAATTGGGAGAATTAGTTTGAGAACTTGTAAACTTAGTTTATAACTATTACAGTCAAAGTCAACTTAAAGAATTCTTTAACAATTTAGGATTTTTGTCTTTCTAGTATTATTATTTTTTTTGGGTGTGTGTTTAAACCAAGAAAACCAATTTAAGGACTCTCTGGCAGACTGGACCTCAGCTGATTTTGGCTACCATTACTTATTCCTTAGGCCTTTTCCTTGTTCAGGCCTGGATTTAAACTATGACAAAACAAGGTGGCGCCCTGTAATATGTTGTTTATATGGATACTTAAGGTCCATTGGACGTAAAGCAGCTTATGATTTTTGAGCAATCTACCCACCCCCTTGGCTGAGTGAAACTGGGATTGTTACAAGACCAGATTGAGTTTTACAATTTACTGTAACCTTAATACAACTTAATTGACCTAAGAGATAGAGAAAGTCTCTTGGACGGGCTAAAATTTTAAAAGTACTGATTCAAAAATTTTCTAAATGATGCAATTCGAACTTTTAGGACTTAAGTACAAATTTCTTACTGAATTAACGATGTCTTAGTTAATAATTATGACACAGCAGGACATCACCAGAACGTTCGTTGGCATTTCGTTGAGTAGTTTAAGATTTGAATAATTGCTATACAATTTTTAAAGCCGGTTTTTATATGTTGGACCATTATATGGTGGAGCTGTTGGAGTAGAACGAAATCCGATGCAGATTTTTAATCCATTATTTCATGAGATGCCAGTAGCTTCCAACTCCAAACACCAACTGGACTAACCCTTGAAACCGGAGTGCGTAAGATTAACCAATATGGAGTTAATTTAGAAGTGTTATGGTACAAGGTATTGTAACTCATAAGCATTTATCAAGTGAATATGTAATATTGGCATCCTATAGATTTAATAGGTTCGCGGTGATATTATGTAAATACTTGTGTAATTGTTTTCAGTACTGCTTTTGTAGCAATTACAAAACTAATTACGTGTTAAAACCACTTCTGGATGGTTTTATACCTTCCAGTTGAACCCATACTGGGCACAGCAAAAACAGATGTGTCATTTAAATCTGGTCGACATTATTAATGCCCAGGAGGGGCACATCACTAACAGAAAAGTCGAGATTTTGGGGTACAAGGGTAAGTCTATAGGTCTAGTCTAATGCGGTAGATGACGGTTAGAGTTGGTGGGGTTACTTAAGAGTCAAAGGTTTTTGCTAGCCAAGACATAAGGGCGTGCCACCTCCTGCCTACTTTGATTGGAAAGGCTGGTACAGAGTTGGCCTCCTCTTCCTCCAAGACGACATGACTGGGATTAATGCTCTAATTTCTTCCTCATGGATCTCGACAGGGAAGGCAAGCCTAAACTTCCCAAACCATACCCATCCACAATATCCTGTCACTCCGGAAGCAGTAAAAAGGTTCTTTCAGGACGAGGTGCAATTTATAAGTTTTTTGTCCTATGAGAATAATATCTTGTAGCAAACTTAAAAGTATTAATACAATATAATAAGATTAAAGCCTAAAATTATGTTTTGATGTGTTTGACGCGTCCTCTGGTCCATCAAAATGATTTATTATGATTATCCAAATTTAATAATGGGAGCATCATGTAGTTGCAGTTTCAAATGTTGACTAAACGATAACGTATTATATCACTTCTTTACAACATTAACTTGTTTACAACAATGACAAATTTTTCCAATAATGTTCAAATTCTTAGCATGTGTGATGCCCAACACTGTTCAGCTTAAGTTGACCTTTTTGCAGTGTTTCTCTTAAAAATTTTTTATTTTTGTATACATAAAAATAATTGCTTTAAAAATAATCCTGTTCTTTAGCTAATAGAACTTTCCTTTCAGAAATAAATTTTCAACGCTTATGAAAAGGTATATGTTTTCATTTATTTATTTGCTATATTGATAGTTGAATTAAAAAACTAAAAAGTAATTATGAACAGATCCCCAAACTTTCAATTAATGTTGGAGAAAAAAACATACGCACCACTGCCATCCATATATCGTATCTCAATAATGTATGAAATCGTAAATAAAAGTAAAGCATTATTTTTATTTTGAAGGGAATTTAATTATTATCCATTGCTAAATATATGAAAAATTTAACAAAAGTAAATAGCGTTACAGAAAAATAATTTTTTCTGCAACAGTTTTCGGAAATAAAAGGCACACAAACAAATACATCGTTACCTAGTCTCCCTCCACAGAGACAATGTTCGGTTAACTCAACATGTGGTGACCGGGTCATGATTTATTTCTTCTTCTTCGGCTATGCACAATAGTTTGGTACAACACCGAAAGGAGCGCTAGTCACTCACCATCTGAGACAACACAATACGCTGTCATTATTCAATACTAATAGGGCCATGGTCGCTTTAAGAGTGAAAGTGAAGTCTTGTCACTTCCATCAGTCAACATCAGTCCGACTATGCACAGTTTACGGACTTCAGCTGTCCACCTCAAGTTTTTATTTCATGTTTCCGTTTTTATTCATTATACGTACTGTATTTTTCCAAAATGGTGCATTTATTAGTCTAATTATTTTCTTATAGTACTTATGCAATTATTTGACTTGTGAACAATTACAATTATTCCGTGGGAATGTTGTCCTGAATGTCTGTAATGTTTTTTTCGTTCAGTGATAGCATTTTCCTATAACGTATTGTGATGTAAGTAACATGTTAAGACCTCTAGACTTTTCTCAGGAATACGCTTGTTTAATGGAGACTGTCTGTAAACAAACCAGATAGCATGCTTTAAATAGTGTATCTGTAAACATTTGTAATTATATGACATGTGTATTCACTACCGTACTGTGTTAATTTGTTGGCCTTATATTTACCTACGTATATTTTTACCCCAAATAAGTGGCATAAATCTATGAATCTTCTTAATGTGTCTTTTTTGTCTTTTATATAAGTACATATTAACCATTTTTGTAATACAGTAATAAAGAGTGAGATAATAAAAATATATTTTACACACAAATACAAAATTTTGAAAGACTCAACTGTGAGCAACATTAGTGAAACTGATAAACATTTGGAAAAATATAAATTTATCCTTTAATTTGATCAAAAAATGTATTTAGATTTAAGAACGAACTGATGAGCATGTTCAAAAAGTTTTCTAGTGTATTAAAACGTTTTTTGGATAAAGGAAGACTTTTATTTAATTAATATTGGTGTATTTAAGCGTTATATGTAATCTGACGATATGTTCAAGTAAGACAGAAAAAATTTAGCAGAATTCTATTAACAATCCTATCGCTTTAAAATTATTCACTCGTGTTACTTAATTGTATAGGTATCTATTATTAAGATAAACAATAAACTTTTGGCTCACACGTATGTGAACTATAACAGGAAGAAGAAATGTAATTTTTAAAATTAGATTTATTATCTCTGGATGTCAGGTTCTTATCAGACCATAAATAACTTACAAGATACAAAATTATGGGCCTAAATAAAGCCAAACGATGAAGTATCACTGTTGTCCCTATTAAAACGAATGTTAAATTGACTCGTATACAAACCTTCCGTTATGATTTTAGGTGAGTCTAAGGTGAAGAAGATGTCCAGCAGTCATCAAGTACCACACCAATGAGGTCACCAAGCATGAGAGTGTGTCCTGCACCACAATCAGGTTGATATTACACTAATAGAATACTATTGTTTAAGAACATCGATTAAATTTATATATAATTTACATATCGATTAATCGTGTTATTTTAAAAACTTATCAGTTTGTGAGCTTTTGTGAATTCTGAGTGCCTTCAGTTACTACCTAAGACACACAGCTGTTTTATCGTGATTATCCTAAAATACTGAACTCTGGTTCCATTTTAAAACACAGGAGAAAGAGATCAGGTCCGTATCAGAAATTTCTGCAGATAACCAAATTGTTTTTATAAATGTCCCTTATAAAGAGCAAACGTTTGTTATTATAATTATCAAAATCTCCATTACGAAATTGGGCTATTTCTTATCACAATAAAATCTTTAGAGTCTGGGAATTCCCCGTAGGCTTCTGAAATACTAATAGCCTTTTCTATCATATTCTTCATCAAAACCTTTGTGTTGCCTAATCTTGTAGTTTCTACATTCTATAAATTAAAGACCAATGTGGATGTTCATAAGGAATATGTAAAATCTGAGAGAACCTTAAATAAAAGTGAGCTATTGGGCTACTTTAAGATGAGTCATTGGGCCATTAGGGTTCATTTTAAAGTGTCCAGATAGTGTGACCATCATGATTTGAAACTTTCTTAAGATGAAAATAGTTCAGTTGAAAAGGATGTTGGAAGATTCCGCTTGGATAAATACTGTATTGGTCAGTGTATTAACCAATGATATAATTACAATAGCATAAGTTACTACATCAGTTTTCCATTCAGAAAAGGTCATAAGAGCGGAGTACTAGAGACCTAGAATTATGTATCGATGGAAAAGAGAAGGGAAATTATATGACTAAGGGATAAGACGATGGATATTATGCATTATAGGATTTTGATCCATCAATACTGAAATTTTGTTAATTAAGTTGCATAGTTACAGCTCTGGTGAGAATTCTGTTCAGTTTCTGAGGTCTTATGTAAGAGAAGAGGTTTGATCAATAATATAGAGAACGAGAAATATGGCTCTCTCATGAGACGGTACTTAACATATTATATTATTTTTTACATTCATAAGCACATAATACTCGTACATTAAATTATTTAAACTGGTGACTGTACATTACCGTGTTATTCTCCGTATATGTTCAATTTGGAGTCAATTAACGTTTATGATATCAGACCTTGATATAATAAATCAATCGATTGAAAATGTTTTAAAATATGAATGTTAGTAAGTGGTGTTTTTTCATGTTTTAGACAATCTGGTACATTGCAGTATTAGAATATAGACGTTTAGCTTTTGACACTGAGTCAGGTAAAACATTTCGGAAGCTGTTTGGATTAGATAACTGTTTTTGAAGAGTATAGACATTAATCCTTTATTCTACCATTTATCTCTGCTATCTGCTTATGGTAGTAAAATATAATTAGAGATGTAAAATTGCTAAAAAATTGTGTATTTCTTAATTTTTGTGATCAACCACCGATTTGACATGTTTGTTCTTCTTAGTACACTGCTACACTGTCGTGATATAATGGAAACGTAGCTGCTATATACTAACGTGCTAATACCGTCCGTAAGGACTTATCCGTAAACAGTACCTGAGCAAGAGACTGAGGTACTTATTACCAGGAAAAAGGTCTTAAATAATCAAAAACTTGACCATAAGTAATCAAAAACTAATAGGTATGAATCAAGTGGAAAGCCCGTATGTCAGAAACAGTTCTACTCTTACGTACATTGAAAATTTAAATTAACATTGAAAAATGAAATATAGACAATAATAATAATTGGAACGCCACAAAAGGAAATATAAAATCCCAACGGCTTATTTCAACTGTATGTGTGAAAAACCGTTGGAGATCCAGAGATTAGTCTAAAACTTTCTACTGATTGTAATTTACCAATGGCGCAGTGTAGCGGGTAAGGCGGTTATCGCGAGATAACCGGATCAAGTAACGTCGAACGTGGCTGCTGCTTGGATGGGTAACCGCTGAACAATCCTGTCATTGCAAGCAGTCCACCTACCCGGGCCATTGGTTGGTGGTTCGGAAATCACCTTTCAGCCGTTTTATTCCCCAGGCTGTGTTGTAGAGGGCTTCTTAGCCCTAACTTCACCTGGTAAAATAAAAACATTACTTTACTGTAATTCGCTGTAAAATATTACATCTTAATATTGCCAATTTGAACTGCAAGAGCGGTTTGGCAGTTTAAAATGGCAATATCGCGGCGTGTCTTATCTTATCTTTTGCGTGCCGAGAATACAACAGTGCCGCGATTAGCGATTGTAATAACCTTGGTAAATAGACTTGTCTATGACAGTAAGCGCTCAAGGGCGTCTGCCGCAGACAGCGTATTGATATGAGACTGCTGCGCGTGTAAACAAACCATATACTAATTAATTAGTAACATTACTCAATATCACAGTGTTGTATATTAGTTTAATATTAAGTAATGGTAAATTAATCCCATCCTGGTTTAAGTACTAATAATACAAACACTTTGTTGACAGGCATCTGTCTTCGGTCTTACGTTTGCTGTTTTTATCTACAAAATATTATGTGTATACTAGAAATTTATTGGCATAAGGTAGCTTTGATGCCTATATTGATTTTTCCTTAGACTGTAATCGTCTCTTGTGGGGTGCTGATGTATTTTTTCCGTATGTTTGTTATTCGATCTTGTTACCCTGGCTCCTGAGTCATATACTTGAGTTTTTTGACATGAAATTATTCCTGTGGTGGCGTCAGGCACTTTTACTTTTATTGGCCGGTGGTCGGACCAATAACTGTTCCTTGCCTTTTTTTCTATTTTTTGGCCACAGTTGGGCTTGTCTTACCAAGTTTATTCAGAGAGAGGTTTTTAGCTCTCTTCTCTTGTAACCAGCGCCGAATTGTTCTCCAGTGGGCAGAGATTTAGTTTTGGTTCTTCAAAAGCTGGTGGCCTCGCTCCCTATAGGTTTCCGGAAGTGTTGAATTGGTCCTTTGTCTTCCAGGAAAGGTCCACGTACCTCATGGTTTTACATCAGGGCCCAGTATTGCTTCTAAATTCAGTGAAACCAACGTTTGAAAACGTTTCACTGTTGTTTAACCTTTACTTGCGTGGGTTGATCGTAACATACTAATTAGACCTTTTAATCTGTGTCTATGCTTAACTGTACACCTTTTTGACACTTGAAGAATAGGATAGGTCTCAGTCCTCGAAAAGTATTATTCTGTTGTGTTACTCAATTTTCTAACTTTAGGGATGGTAAATTTTCGGAAATATGCTATCCTTTCAAGTCATGATTATAAACAACACTTTACACAAAGAAGTAGATTCTTATTGCACATATTATTAAATGCGTAAAGACGATTACGGAATGGAAAGTAGATAAAATCACGTGAAGTCTAAGTGTCAACTATCTTAACGAATAATACCTCCTCCTCATATGAAACAGGTCGTGGTCTGATCAAGAAAGCATTTTTAAAACAATTATTATGAATAACAGCATTTTCTATTAGCATTATATACATTGGCTTTTAAGAGTTTAAGGGAACAAGGAAGGATAAATAAACTATGTCAACACGTCGGACTTCAAAAGTGACACATCGTTTTTTAGAATAATACCACCAATTAGATGCGCCTCGTTTGAATACATAACCTTGCAGAGAGTCACGTGCAACATTATATAAAGCTTTTCACGTAGCAACCATTGCGTTATTGTATATTAACATACCGTATTATCTCGAGCTGGAAAAATGTAATTTCAGACTAGAAACCTACGGATACTTCCCGGCGTTGCGATTAATAGTGATATGTTTCAGAAAGTGATATTTTTTCATAATTAAATGTAAGTAAGAGGTCGTTTGTAATTCATAACTCTAAGATTTGTCACTCTTGCCTAGTATTTTGTTTCAGTGTATCTATTTTCGTTGACAACTTACTATTTTATGTCACTTTTCCTTGCATTTTTATCAAATATTTTGAGCTATAATACACTTTCAGCTTAAATCGTGGTGTTTTTTTTCTGCTAAAAATTGCTTATTAAAGATAGTTGGAGTTAAGTTTGTAAAAGTCACAAAGAAAAATACAGTTGGTAAACCAGGTGGAAATAATAAAACTCATGAAACACAAACGGACATTTTTGAGATAAAAAAACACTATTCAATATTTTGAGAAAGAAAGGTTTAGTTGTGTATTATTTATAAGTATAAACTGTCTGGCACCAAAACCAGTATTTTTCTCTATTATATAATATTGTAAATCTGAAGTAATTATTGTAAAGATAGAACCTGGCTGTTTGATATATTGGATGATGTTCAATGCTTCTTATGGCATAAGGGAGACAGAAGAAGGGTGAAATAGGAACTTGCATTTTTAAAAGTATTGAAAAATGGTTTAAAACATAAGACAATGAGAGTGATAAAGTAGTTTTTAATTATGATAACTGTTTGTCTTCAACACGAAATTCTCAATCATTTTTAGCATGTAAGTGTACGTAGGTACATCTTAAGACAATCCCGAAATCTTTAATTTAACGACTCACTTAAACAAGGCAGACAATGTTCATTGGATTGCTGAAAAATCGGTTAAACCGCTTTATAAAAGCTCTTTTTTGATTCTCCTGGTCATTTTGAGTGGTGCAATATTTGAAGTCGACGTGCGATGTGTAGTTGGTGATTTCCAGCAGGTTCCAGATAAAGCAAATATACATAAATGTTTTTCCCAGAAAAGGGACAAGTCAAACGTCTTCTGTTATCATTGTCGGTACTACTGTTATCATTGGATTAATGAATAAAGTCAAAGCTAAGAAACAAGACGTGAAACTTTTGTTTTGAAGTTGGCTTTCTTGCAAAAAAACGTTTTGGATTTTTTGTGTGTGTAAAACAATACAGTTACGTTAAAATATAATCGCATATCATTTAGGAATCTTCACAAGTCTTACTTAAATTATTCAACATTTCATATATTGTTCTGTGTATAAATATAAGGAGCCTATTGTGATTATACGGAAACATGAATTATAAGATACTCACCAGTAACTAATGTCAACAGGGTCTCATCTTCCTGTGCGCTGTAACATTTGCAGTGTTGGCGATTGCGTATAGCCTGAGCGATGAGTCACTATCACCCAGTCTTGCCACTCCTAGTCAGCAAAGATGATGCCAACTTAATCGGCTCCAGAGCTGTAACAACACTGAAATTTGGTCCGTCGCAGTAAGTACATTGCCTTTATTTCATATTTTTCAGACAGGAGCTTAGGTATCTTTCTCGGGAAAATTGGTTTGAACTTTAAGACTTTATAATATGTGTTTTGGCCTAAAACAAATTAATAGGTGCTATTTTAATTATTGCCTTCCGTAGTTTCGATAGTGGGTGGCTAGAGCCCCTGAGCCCCTCCTTATATACACGGCTAATTACAGATATGGTTAATAAGCATATAAAAGCTGTATGATTTTCTTTTAGGCTATTTCTTTTTGAAAATATACGTATCATAATAGGCTGAGATTTTTGTCAAAATTACTAATAGAAACACAAAAAAACAAAAATGTTTGGATGCATAATACGTAAACATTAAAAAATAACACATTTCTTAAACCACAAGTAAGTAAGAGTAAAGGGGTTAAAGTTACAGTGTATCTGAAAACAAGATGGCGGGTAGTGTAGACACCTGTTAAGGAAACTATTTCTGATATATCATACTATATTATCTGATATATTATATTATTCTGTATATAGCTTTTAGATGAAAGTCATTAATCAACTAAAAATATATACTCTCATTATGAAGAACGAAACGAACTTATACATATTTTTCCTTCTGTAATCAAAGACAAAGTAGAAATAGTGTAAACATGTTTTATTTATAGCTACTTTAATCAACTTTTGTACACGCCCGCATGTTTCAGATATCCAGGCATGGTAACAGAGGAGGCCTCAATTTACTTATCCAAAGCTGCCCTTATCAAATGAATGACACCAAGTTTTGGCCTTACGGTCCAAAAGAGCTGACAGAGGTAAGGATTAAAAGTGCGGATATTTATAAGCGACGGTGGGACTATAAAGTCCTTCCGCTTCTCCCAAATAGGGCAAGCGGTAGTTTTGATTGTAAAAAGTAAAAGTAAATAATGGATGTCTTATTTAACCACACGAAGATAGGGCTAAGACTCCCACTTTAACCTGGGAACCAATGTTTTAATGGTGACTTCCGAGCCATCACCAATGGCCAGGCAGGAAGCTGCTTGCAAGAACAGGATCGCTCAGCGGTCACCCATCCAAGCAGCAGCCACGCTCGACGTTACTTGATTCGATTATCTCGCGGTAACCGCTGTACCCGCTACACTGCGCCATTGGCACATTGCTATTGTGCTAGTTACATAAGGGGTAACTTATCCAATGTTATGTTTTGAATCACGGAGATGTGATCGCCCGGACAGCCAATCTATGGAGTGACAGGCTTAGTAGTAAATATGTGAACGGCGACAATAAAAGTTACGTGCCGTAGAAATTACACACGCTATATGCACAAGATGGCTGTAGCTGTAAAATAAGAGACCTTATAAACACACCCAAGAGCAATAACTTGTTGGTTTATTGAGACAATATACACATTTCTGAAATAGCTGATTTCTTCTGAACCAAATGAAACTTGCAATAGACGCAGTAACGTCATAGGAAGGCATTAATCACTCGATGTGCCAGCCATCAAATATGTTTAAAAATAGTAAATAAAAGTATAAAGTTATTATTACATTTCTATATTTTTATACGTGACCTATTTAACCCCGAGAGCTAATTTAGATCCCACGCAGAATTATTGTCAAAATAATACTAATGTACCAATGTTTTATTACATAGTAGAAATTTAAAATTCAATTAAAAAATTGACTTTATAATATTGATCCCTTATCTAACGAGCAAAGAAAAAATTAAAATTTTAAATGTCAATAAATATATATTCTAATTTCGTTCAAAGAGTATATTAATGTTAATTATGAAAATAGAAATTTCTCTTGCGCTAATCTACAATAAATAAACTATGGTCTAAAAGTAAAAATTTTACTTTCAAAAGAGGACCTAAATAATGATATTTACTTGAAGCAACTGTATAAAAAAACTAAATCAATACCCATAATAATACGCTAATGCTTAAAGATTACACGCTTCATGAAGCCACATAATTCAAAAATTTTATTTCAGTAATATAACACTTCATTAATCTTCAAGTTACCTTCCGTTTCTTTATAATAATTTGAAACTTTAAAGCTTTGAAAAATAACTCCGCATATGAAATACAAATGAAAACAATAGTTAACGACCAATATCTAATTTTCAGGGAACATTGCATTTTAATTTGGACAATTCGGTATTTTTCCATTAAATAAATGATTTATCAAATAAAAGGTAATAACCGTGGTGACGGTGTACCGTAAATTAGTTTAATTAAATTTCATATAATGTAAATTTCGCAACCTAGTCGGCCAGTATAATTTAATATTATTTTTATCCAATATTCCGGAACTAAATTATCGGCGGAGTAACTACCTAAGGCCGAAAACATAGTGGAGCGTCGAGTCAAGAGTCAAGCGGCGAGTCAAGCAGCGCTTCATTAAATCCACCGTATAGTTAGGTTTGACCAGCACATAGTGACGTGCCTAGCAGCACTTCATGCATAGACATGAATCTTGTCTCGCCGCTCGGGAATTCACCAACGATTTCTTTTGAAGCGCTGCTTCAGTTGACTCCTGGATTTCACAGTTGACAGCGCGTGTTCATTAACCTAAAAAATGGACGTAGGAATCTTTTGTTTTGTCAGTACGGATCTCGTGAGTCCATTTGGAACCAGCAACTGGCTAATCACCATAATAGGTATGTCCTCGACAAGCTGTGGAAGGAGGTGGGACAGGAAAATAACTGTTCAGGTACGTATCAAAATAATTGTTTTATTAAGCATTAACCTACGGTTACAATTATAACAGTAACAGTTTTAATTTCTTTTCATTTGTTATTTCAGTGCACTATGCAGTTACTGTTTTTTAAAATAACTGCTACAAGTAGTAATGTTAAAGACATAATTATACCTAATAGTTTGGAAAATGGATAGGATTTTCTTTAAAATAAATTGTAAAAGTTTCCCGAATAAGAAGAGCCTCAGACGACTGACGACCTCTTTGCCGTGGTCTTCTTGGAATTTGAATGTTTCTTTGGTTGATCAGTTTCGACTTCTGTTAGATGTCTCTCAAAGCCCTCTCTGTCAATTATGGTGTTTTGTAGAATGCAAACCGCTTTAACCAAACAATCAGCAGTGTAATGACTTGTTTCAATACATTTTGACAGTAATCGCCATTTTGAGTTGAGAATGCCGAACGTGCATTCAATACTTTTACGAGCCCTGGATATGTCTTTTATTAAAAAGGCATTTTTCTATGTTTAGATTTTCTGAGCTGTAAGGTGTGAGTACATGCGCTGATAAGGGGAATGCCTCATCGGCTAGAAAAACAAAAGGCATGTTTACATCAGTTCCAGGTAAACAATTATTAGCCGGGATATTGATTTGTTTGCTTTTCAACAAGTGGTAAAAATCAGATGAATTGAATGTAGCTCCATCACTCTGCTTTCCAAATCCTCCGACATCGATGACAAGGAATCTGTAATTTGGCATCACAGATTGCTAGTAAAACTATTGAATAGTACTTTTTGTAGTTAAAAAATAATGTACCTGAGTGTGGTGGGCACATTATACGCACATGTTTGCCATCTATACAGCCTATACAATTAGGGAAGTTCCATAATTCCTTAAACTCAGCGCTTGCCTGGACTGAATTTTTTCTTCCTGTTGGAGTAGGACATTTGTAAATAGGCTGCAATACATTCCACAAACACACAAGCTGTTTTTCTTTTACAATCTTGCTAACTGTTGACCGCCCCAACTCTAAAGGCAAAGGATATGCTTTTGAATGAAGCTCCTGTATGCCTAGGTACCTGAAAAATCAAACCAATAATTAATATTGAAAAATCTATAGATTATTGAAAACAATTTTTAGGCTTAATATTTTAACACGCGAGACAGGTTTAATTTGTAAATAATAGTAAATATAACAGAAAAATTCCTTTTTAATAGAAACATTTTGGTATTTAATTTGTTGTTTTTATTTGTCTAACAAATGCAGATAATTCGGTGCTGCTTACCCAGAACTACTAAGGCAACCGTCCTGGTTTTTGGGTTGCGTCCAATTACCATAGGAATTCTTCAGCGAAAAATGTTTTGTATTTTTTCGTTTCAGATCATTTTATGATGGATTCCATCCAAAAAGCCCAATTGTTTGTCACGTACTTTCGTCAGCGGTGTTACATCGAACGGACCTTTCGTTAACAGTCTACAGGCCGAATGCCAGGTAGATAACCGATTAGGAACGCCCAAAATTTTCGAGTTTTACTATCGGAGGAAAACCAGCTGATGGGATTTTTACAATCGATAAAATTTCATGATATTAGTGCCCTATTCAATGGGTTCGAGAAGCCTCTCTTCCCCGGATTTTTAAATGGGGAAAAACATAGTTATTTATACGGCACCATAGTATACCCCGTATAAAACCCAACAATTTTGCAACGATAAGTATCCTACGGTGTATAATATACCACGGTCCATTTGGTAGTCGAACTAATGGGGGGGGAGATTTTTGGTAGCAACATAGAGGGGCCGTAAGGCGTATTTTGTGATTTGTTAGGTTTGGGCTTTACCCTATTTCTTTATAGGTAGTAGGCCAAAATAAGGTATGACGTGATTATGGGAACCCGTAATTTTTAAGATTTATTAACCATACGGAGTAATAAATATATTAAGGTAGCAACCCGTAATAAAACCCGGACAAAAACCCAGACATTTCGGATATGTGTACCATGCGTAGTATATCTACACGTCTTTATTGGGTAGTCGAACTATGGACGAGTTTCTTGTAAAGTCATTTTCTGTAAAGGTTAAATTCAACAATGTTATTAAACGTGCCAATATGATTTGGTTGAATTTATTAAAATAAAAAAACCTAAGTATACGATCTTGAGATTCGCGTAATACGAGCTGAACTGAAGAAAACAGGTACCGATCGTGGTTGGATTAGAAGTCTAATCATTTCAAATTTATCAATCATGCACACCTAATCATAGATTCCGGCATTACACAATTGTAATAAATTTTTTATATATATCAGTGAGAAGGATGCACAACAGAAAGTGGAAGTCCCTGAGAGACTACTACAAGAAAAGAAAATTACGTAAAAATGGCAAGAGGAGCGATCGCGGATCCAGTGCTGTAACACCAATTTACAAGTCGAAATTGGCCCTATTTTATGTATTATTTGGATTTTTTATGAGAGATCTCAGATTCAAGACGATGACCTACTTCAAGGTAACTTAAATAGAGCAAAAATCAAACCCTAAACAAGTGCCTTGGACTCAGCAGTCTACGGAAGGCGTTCCCTATGGCAAGCGACGAAAACTATTGATTTTTGAAATATAGTCAAATTGAGGAGTCCTATGCATCTAATCAGCCTCCAAACTGATACGAGAGGCTACTGAGATGAGAACTGATAGAGACAATGGAATGATTGACATATAGTACACTCCCAACACACAACACCTTCAAGAAAAGATGCTACATAAAAAAGGACAGTTTTAACTAAGTTAGTCCAAATTGTGAAGAAAAAAAATTGGTGCTATACTAGAAGAAAAACGTGGAAGTAAGGCAATACAATCATCGAAAAACCTGATGAAGATCTTTGCAAATTTTTTGAAAGCCCTTCTCCGCCCACATAAAACATAATCAATGGTGTGGATAAATTACGTTTTTAGAATATAGGAAGTTTCAAAAACTTAGATTAATAAAATACGGACGTATCCAACTATACACAAATCAGCATTCTTGTATCATCTGTAGAGCACCCAATCCTACATTCTCGATCATCTACAAGCCGATCTGTAGTATCACACTGAAACATCTACGCCCATTTAACCGACAGCAAAGAATGAGGGTAGTAATTCTAATCTTGGATTTGGATTCCTTGGAATTTCTGCTAATAGTATTATTCTCCATATTAAACCAAGCATAAAACTATTTTCCTACATCACAAAGTGAAATGAACAAGCTATTTGTAATGTGTTTTAAAGAGTAATAATAAAATAATGTTATTTAAATGTAAAATGATCAATTACTTCCTTTGGTTTAAACCATTTTTTGAAAAAACTAAGTCAAAAGTCCAAACAATCATAACCACAAGTTAAACCATGGTTCTTACCTTAATGTTATCACTAACTTCTCTGCAGGTTCTATTGGCTTGTTGAATTGAAAATTTGTGTATTTCGAGGCCATATGGGGGGACTTATGAGATTTCAAAATATATTTCAAAAAGTACTCATGAATCCATCTCGAGTATGTATATGAAAAAAAAATCGATTCAGGGTATTTTCCACTGTCAGTTGCGGAAATACAGTGATGGTATTTCCACCCAATCTAATGAGTCGTGTCCTTATTTACCACGGGTGTACAGCGTAGTTTCTAAGTTGTACTTGATAGTTGTAACACTTTTTAATGTGCACCTGTTTTCAAAACAAAAAATCTCGTCTTCACTTGTCCGACATCATTCTTGTGATCTGCAACGTCCGCTTTGACTGTCGGAACTCGAGCGCCCCCACTATAACGATTGTGAAGCGTCGGCTTGCATCTTCTTTGATCTAAATAACGCAGAGTGTCCTTGACCTCGCCGCTTGAACTCTTTGACTTCGACGCTCCACTATGTTTTCGGCCTAAGTGGGGCACGCGGATGAATATTTATACTTCTAAACTCTTTGTCTACTATTTTTATAGCAGCCTAAGGGCCGAAAACATAGTGGAGCGTCGAGTCAAGAGTCAAGCGGGCGAGTCAAGGGACCGCGTTTTTAGATCAAAGATGCAAGCCGAAAGCGAACGCTTCACAATCGTAATAGTGGGGGCGTCCCGAGTTACCGACCGTCAAGCGGTCGTGCGTTGCAGTCACAAGAATGGATGTCGGACCAGTGAAGACGAGTTTTTTTGTTTGAAAACAGTGCATTAAATAGATTGTTACAACATATCAAGTTACAACTAGGAAACTGACGCGTGCTACCACCCCGGTAAATAAGGAACGACAATAGATTGGGTGAAATACCGATCCTCAACTTATTTCCGCAACTGTATAGAAATACCCTGATCGTTTTTTTTCAATACCACTCGAATGGATTATAGTACTTTTTGAATATATTTTGAATCTCGATAAGTCCCCATATTGGCCATCGAAATAGCACAAATTTCATTTCAAAACAGCCAATAGAACCTGCAGAAGAAGTTATGTGATAACATTAAGGTAAGAACTCATGTTTATAACTAGAGTGGTTATGATTGTTTTGACTTTGACTTAGTTTCAAAAAAATGTTAAACCAAAGGAAGTAATTGATCATTTTTAATTTAAATTAACATTATTTAATTTATTACTTTAAAACACATTACAAATAGCTTGTTTATTTCACTTTGTGATGTAGGAAAATGTAGTTATGCTGTTAATATGGAAGAACTAAACTTATTTAGCAGAATTCCAAGAATCTCAAAATCCAAAGATAAGAATTAACTACCCTCATCTTGCTGTGGGTAAGTGGCGTAAGATGTTTCAGAGTGGATACACAGATCGGCTTGTAGATGATCGAGAATGTAGATTGGGTGCTCAACTCAGATTGATGTACAGAATGCTGATTTGTGTTAGTTGGATACGCGTATTTTATTACTAAGTTATTCTTGCGAACTATCAATTTCTAAACACGTAATTTATCCACACCATTGATATGTTTTTTATGTGGGGGAGAAGGGACTTTCAAAAAATTGCAAATCTCTTCATCCAGGTTTTTCGAGTGATTGTATGCCTAACTTCCACGTTTTTTCCTTCTAGTATAGCCAATATATTATTTTTCTTCAATTTTGGACTAACTTTAGTTAAACTGTCCTTTTTTCTTATAGCACTTTTCTTGAAGGTGTTGTGGGATGTACTTAAGTCATCCAATTCATGTCTCTATCAGTTCTCATCTCAGATAGCCTCTGTATCGTTTGGAGGCTGATTAGTATGCAATAGGACCTTCCTCCAAGTTTTGGACTATTATTTCAAAATCAAAGTTTTCGTCGCTTGCCCAATAGGGAAGCGCCTTTCCGTAGCGCTGCTCGAGTCCCAAGCACTTGTTAGGTTTTGATTTTCTCTTTTTAAGTTAGCCTGAAGTAGGGTTCTCGGTCTTGAACTGAGATCTCAAAAAATCCAATAACCCATTAAAATTAGGGCCCCAATTCGACTTGTAAATAGGTGGTGCAGCACTGGGACTCCCGATTCGCTCCTCTTTTTGCATTTTTCGTAATTTCTTTTCTGTAGGTAGTTCCTCTCCAAATCAGGGAACTATCCACTTCTGTTGTGGCATACTTTCCACTGCAAGATATAAAAAAATTTATTACCATTGTGTCATGCGGAATCTAATGATTAGGTGTGCATGATTGATAATTGTTGAAATGATCTTGACTCTAATCCAACCACATGGTCCTGTTTTTTCTTCGGTTCAACCCCTATTACGTCGAATCTCAGATCAGTATACTTAGTTTATTTTAAAATTTACAAACATATTGGCGTTTAATACATTGTTGAATTTATAGACCTTTACAGAAATGAACTTTACAGAAAACTTCCATAGTTCGACTACCTCAAAGACGTGAGTAGATAATACACGCAGTACAAAACAATATCCCGAAATTTAAGGGTTTTTATTACGGGTTGGCTACCTATAATATAAATTATTACTCCGATGTAAAAACTAGGAAAAAATATGGTCCCAATCAGCTCAACCTATTCTGGCCTACCCTAGAAAGAAAGGTAAAGCCCCCTAAAATCACAAAATAATACGCCTACGGCCCTATGTTGTACAAAAACTCCAAATAGTTCGAACTACCAAAGGACGTGGTATATACTACAACGTAGGATACTTTATCCAAAATTTGGGTTTTATACGGGTTACTATGTCGCGTATGAATAATTTTTCCCCAAACAAAAAAAAAAAAAAAACAAACAAAAAAAAAACCCGGAAAGAGGGCTTCTCGAACCCATAAATAGGGCCAAATCTGAAATTTTAGTAATAATCGATTGAAATCCCATCTACGCTGGTTCCCTCCGATCGTAAAACTCTGAAAATTGCGTCCCCTAATCGGGTTGAACACCATTCGGCCTGTAGACTGAACGAAAGGTCCGTCTCGATGTACGTACGAAAGTACGTGGACAACAATTGGGTTTTTGATAGGAATTCCATCATAAAATATGATTCTGAAAACGAAAAAAAATACCAAAACATTTTCGTGAAATTCCTATGGTAATTGACGCAAACCCAAAAACCAGACGTTGCTTATATTCTGGTAAGCAGCACCGCGAATTATCTTGCAATTGTTACAAAAAAACAACAAATTAAATTGACCAAAATGTTTCGTATAAAAAGTAATTTTTCTGTATATTACTATTTTTAAAAATTAAAACCTGTCGCTGTTAAATTATTAAGCCTAAAAAATATTTTTCAATATCTATAGAATTTTTCAATATTAAATTTTAGGTTATTGAATATTTTTCAGGTACCTAGCAACAGGAGCTTCATTCAAAAAGCATATCCTTAATGCCTTTAAGAGATTTGGGGCGTCAACAGTTAGCAAGATTGTAAAAGAAACAGCATTGTGTTTTGTGGAATGTATAGCAGCCTATACAAATGCGCCTACTCCCAACAGAAAGAAAAATTCCGTTCCGAGGCCCAAGCGCTGCGAGTTTAAGGAATTATTGGAACTTCCCCTAATTGTTTATATGGGCTGTATAGATGGCAAACATGGTGCGTATCAAAATGTGCCCCACCACACTCAGGTAACATTAAATTTTTTAGACTACAAAAAGTACTAATTCAATAGTTTTAACTAGCAATCTGTAGATAGCCCAAATTACAGATTCCTTGTTGCATCCGATGTCGGAGGGATTTGAAAAGCTAGAGTGATGGAGCTACATTTCCAATTCATCTGATTTTTACCACTTTGTTTGAAAAGCAAAACAAATCAATATACCCGGGCTTAATAATTGTTTAAACTCTGGAAACTGATTGTAAAACATGCCTTTTGTTTTTCATAGCCGATGAGGCATTCCCCTTATCAGCGCATGTACTCACCAACCTTACAGCTCAGAAAAATCTAAAACATAAGAAAAGATGCCTTTTTAATAAACAGAACATTCCCAGGGCTCGTAAAAGTATATGAATGCACGAATTCGAGGCCATTCTCAACTCAAAATGGCGATTACTGTCAAAATGTATTGAAACAAGTGCATTACACTGCTGATTGTCTTTGGGTTAAAGCGGTTTTGCCCATTCTAACTAACAAAACACCATAATTGACAGAGAGGTGGTCTTTGAGAAGAGACATCTTAACAGAAGTCGAAACTGATCAAAGCCAAAGAACATTCAAATATCCAAGAAGACCACGGCAAAGAGGTCGTCAGTCGTCCTGAGGCTTCTTACTTATTCGGGAAACTTTGATACAATTTATTTTAAAGAAACATCCTATCCCATTTTTCCAAACTATTAGGTATACATTATGGTTCTTTAACATTACTTAACTTGTAGCAGTTATTTTAAAAAACAGTAACTGCATAGTGCACTGGAAATAACAAATGAAACAGTAAATTAAAACTGTTACTGTTATAATTGTAAGACCGTAGGTTATGCTTAATAAAAACAATTATTTTGATACGTACCTATGAACAGTTTAATTATTTTTTCCTGTTCCCACCTCCTTTCCACATCCCCCTTGTCTGAGGACATACCTATTAGGGTAGGTGATTAGCCAGTTGCATGGGTTTCCAAATGGACTCACGAGATCGTACTGACAAAACAAGAAGATATCTACGTCCATTTTTTTAGGTGTTTCGAATAGAACACGCGCTGTCACTGTGAAATCCAGGAGTCCAACTGAAGGCAGCGCTTCAAAAGAAATCGTATGGGTGAATTCTCCGAGTTCGGCGAGAACAAAGCATTCATGTCTATGCATGAAGATGTTCTGCTAGTGCTCAACGTCACACTATGTGCTGGTGCAACCTACAGGACTTATACGTGGATTATAATGAAGCGCCTGTGATTGCTTGAACTCGCCGCTTGACACATTCTTGACTCGACGCTCGCCACTATGTTTTTTCGGCCCTAAGCTCTACGTGAACCGATCAGACCTTCGCCTGCGCTTGTGTCCGTAAGTAAAATTTACCTTTATCGTATTTATTAAATTAGCCCATTAATTGAATGCCAAAACATAATAAAAAATGAATGTAACGTAAAGTAAATTTGTAAATAGTAAAGTTACTTACCCTTGAAGAATCTTTTATTTGCTTGAGATTGAGATAGGAATAAAGGAAGTTGTGGCGTTTCGTCCTTAACACGGCGAACACGTTGTTATAATCCGTAAGTTTTGATATCATTAAAATTGGCTAATACCGTCGCGAAATTTGTTTAAGGCGAGTTTTTTTTTTTTTTTTTGCACCGTATCTCCCGTAACCTGATGTAACTTCGTTCTCACGAAGTGTTGTTTGAGTAGTATGTGCTAACCCAGTTTCACCTACTAACGAATTTACTTTCTACTCCCTCCTTCTAGAAGATAACCCGTTCTTAAGACTGCAGCTGAAACAATGTCTCGGTAGCCATGAACTGCCCGACAACACCCCGGGTTGTGAGTACTACATATTGAAGGGAAGTGAAATCTTATTGTTCAATAAAGTAGAACGTACCGTAGGCCATAGATTCCAGCGAGAACAATGGATATTTTAGGCCCACTTTAAGAAGATATTCCGTTTATTTTTAAAAGTTCTTGTGTTCTAGCGGATTTGGCAGCAAACGTGGCATTACATACCCCTTTTTCCTTTACTATCTAAAAGGTGGTGCTTGTAGAGTTTTTTCCCGTAATTAAACCCCTGATACTTATATGTAAACTGTAAAGCTTTGCATTTTCTAGTAATATTTTAATTATTAACTAACCGCGAGATCACCTTCTCCCAGGTAAGAGATCCACCCCAAACCCTACATGGTGTGTTTTAATCCAGACCAACGGTACAACGGAACTCTCCTTGTGAAGACAATCCAAACGTTAATTAAATAGAGGGGTATCAATATAAGGAAAGATGAAAATCTTTTGCTGTGCAAGAGCGAAGATCAGTAAAGCGTTGGGATTTAACAGCTAGAGATGAAATCTCGCGTCTAAGGAAGTAAGAAAGTGGCACAGGAGAAGGGAATAGAGCACGACCTAGGAACTAGCGGGTTACAATGTTTGAATTTGTTAGCTAGAGAGAAAGAAACGCTATAATTATACCCTCGTGTCCATTCGTGTTTCGGGCCCGCGTGGACAAACAATCGATTATGTGCCAATACTCCGGTGCACGCACGACTTTTTGAACATTGTTTTAATAAAGATATATTTGCCTCATTAATAAAAGTTCTAATGCCACAACATTCTCTTTTATTCGTTGAGTTATCTGTTCTACAGCAAGAAGCAGCTCACAGCATATCCGTTATTTTACGAGCATGCTAAGGTCCCGAGAAGATGACTTATTCTCGTTTAGATTTATAAATGTAAATAAAATAAATATCTCTAAACAGCTGTAAGAATACAAAAAAAGGTTTATAACCCATTTTAATTGAGGAACTGTCATAGATAGCATAGCTCCTACAGGAAAGTTCCTTTTTTAAGTTTGAAAACAAAGGAGGTGTGGTGATTGTTTTAAAGAAGTTTGAATGCCCGCCATATTGAATCGTAATGGCAGTTAGTGAGTTGGCCAATAGACTCAGCCGTGATATTTATAAGATATCACTTTTGTACCAAGGATTGGGCCTTAGTTTTGGGGATTTTTTGGGATAGTTTGTCGTTTTCTTTATTTTTCTTGTTTCCCACAATACCGCATTTATATACTCGGGAATGTAATCAACAGCTTATGAAAGTCCTCGTAGTATTTGTGCTCAGGAGCTCTGTTTTGAGGAGAAAAGGTGTAATACATATAATTATTATTTTTGGTAAGTGCTACACAAAGAGGACAGTTACCCCAATAGGTTGGCTGTAAAGAAATTTATTATATTTTAAAGTTTTCTGGAACACAACACTCTAAAATTTCCACCACACCATAATTGAATAAAGCAAAATAGAAAAAATTTGTTATGCATGATTTATTAATTTTGTATAAATATAAAAAAACCAAAGGTTAAATATAAAATTTAGTTGGGCCTTTTTTATTTAATTAAAGATTTAGACATTTAATGAGTCAGCAACATAATAAGACATTAAAATGGAAATGTGGAACCCCATCAGAACGCAGCACTAAGAAGAATTTTGAACTGCGTAGCTAGATATCACATTGCGGTTAACGTATAAATGATTTAACAGAATCTTTCTAGGATCACGAAGCAAAGTCATCGACCTCTCTCTTTCACCCCAGAAAAGCGCACTTCTTGCTTTAGCTGGTTTTTAAAGCATTTGGTTCAATGACGTTTATCCTTTAATCAATTAAATGCCTAGTGAAAATGCCTAACCATCGTTTCAGTGATGGAGGAAAATCATCTCGTTTCGAGATCTGCAATCTGATCTTTTCCCTCAGATAAATAACCTACCTTTTACATAACAAGAATGTAATGCTAACACAAAGAAATCAAACCTGAGCGTTGTGACACACATAAGTCATATTAATTATGTGATAGATTAGTTATTCGCCTGAAGAAGAGATCAGATTTCAGATATTGAAACGGTAGTATTAACTGTTTTTTTTTCATCACTAAACTATGGCAAAGTATCCGTAAAGAACCCGCCTGTCCTTCACAATATCTATTTAATCTAAAACTGCTAATTATTTTTTACAGCTTG
>NW_025784013.1:0-19228 GCF_021130785.1 Homalodisca vitripennis
TACTTTTATCCTAAAATGTTAGGCATTACCATAAAATTAATTTCTAAAATACATATTATCAAAAATTTCCAAAGAGGTGTATTTAGTAAACAGTCTGAAATACATCCATCATTCAAATTAACACAGGTAGGTTAAAATACCAAAGAGTTTCAAGGTCATGTCATAAAAACCTATAATCTATTGGAATTTTTACAATTTCTTGTAATTCAAAACAAATGTTCTTATCAGGTACGATGATAACCTGTGGTGAGCTCTGTAAGTGCAATTAGAACAGTAAACACAAATATTCTTCTATTTATTTAATTTGCTTTTAAACTATATTATCTAATTTAGTGTAAAAAAAAAAAAAAAAAAAAAAAAAAAAAAAAAAAAAAAAAAAAAAAAAAAAAAAAAAAAAAAAAAAAAAATCGAATTAGATAATTATTTCTTATGGAGGATTTATTAAATAAAAAAAAAAAATAATTTGTTTGGGATTCATACAGGTATTAGAGTTACATATATCCCAATATTACCTACTGTATTTTGTTCTCTACTTTTAAAAAACAACATATTCTGGAGGGAATGCATTGTGTTTCCAACCTGTGTAGGATTAGATAAGTAGCTAGTTGTCATTCAAAAAGAATAATGAAAAAACCATGCATAATAAAATAAAAAATAAATCTTTGGCACTAATAACATCTATCAAGTTTTAATTTCAAATAACTGCAGGTAATAACCAACTTTATCTTAATTTAAGCCTTGACACAGCGTTTCTTTTATGGTTCTTATTACAAGGTATAGTAGCACCAACAGTCTATTAATTTCACTCAGTCATTGCAAATCATTTCACCTTGACATAGGAGGAAAAACTACGGCCCCCCGTTACTCAACTTGTTAGTGGCCTGTGGTTGTTGGTTTGTTTAACTCTCGTCAGATAACTGGTGGCATGACAAAGTATCAGAGGTGCTATAACATTGATGGACCACGGCCGCAGTGTGTGCTGTCAGCTTGCTGCTGCTGACTAGCGGAGGTCGAGGATTGTTGCATCTCCAAGACCAGTGCGTTAGGTGGTTTTTGTGCACACAGTGAGCTCTTCTTTTACGTCAACGGGACATGCTGTGGTAAAGTCTTAGTGGTAGGTAATGTGGGTCCAACCTTTTAATTTGCTTGACTCCATTGGTTGGATGCTGTGAAAAACGTGCGCAGAGGAAGCCACATGAGGGAGGGGGCTAAGGAGTGATCTCCTGGATATTGCTGAATCAGTCATCAAGTTGACTCAGGAATTACTTCACCCGGTCAACAAGGGGATTCTGCGAGAGAGGGTCGGGAATGAAATATTTTTCTTGCACTGGCGCGCGTTCTTTCCCAGGCGCCGCCAAAAGCAAAACCAAGAGATGGTGCATCGCTGTTTTGCTTTTCCTCCAAGGTGGTCCAGGAGCGTCTTCTATCTACAGTTTGTTTGAGGAAAATGGGGCCCGCTGACCTATAAGGAGACGTTGGGACAAAGGCAGTATTCCTGGAATGTCAAAAAAACAACCTTCTCTTCATTGATCAGCCAGTGGGAACAGGTTACAGCTTCACCAGGAAAGGGTGTTACGTTGAAAATGAAACTGTGCTCGGTGAGCAATTGTACTCTGCAATGGTCCAGTTCTACCAACTGTTCCCTAAATTAAGAAGTAATAAGTTCTTCATCTCTGGATACTCCTATGCAGGTCACTTTATCCCTGCTTTAGGATATACGATACACAAAAACAATCCTACAGCTCAGGTGAAGATCAATTTGAGTGGGATGATGATCGGGAACGGTTGGATGGACGCTATCTACCAAAACGACCTAGGCAGTTACCTTTACCAGTTGGGACTGGTGGATACCACAGGGAGAGACGTTTACTACGACTATCAGGAGAAGATTCCAGGAACACATGAAGAACAAAGAGTATGAAAAGGCAATTCAAATCCGAACTGCCGAGGTCAGTGATGTGTACTTGCAATACGTTGGAAATGTCAGTATCTTAAACTATCTTCAAGATATCGTTATATTCCCCACACCTTATGAACAGTTCATTCAAAGACCGGACATCCGTAGAGCAATTCACGTGGGAAACACAAACTTTTCATTTGAAAACAGTGTAGTGGCCGATAAGATGGGTGTGGACCCTGTTCTGTCGGTCAAACCTTGGGTCGAAGATACTTTTAGAGTCCTACCCCATAGTGTTCTTACACGGGACAACTGGATGTCGTCTGTGCTTACCCGACCGTCGAGAACTTCGAGAACAATCTGAACTGGAGTGGAGAGGCCCGCTTCAAGAATTCGACCAGACAGAAGTGGTGCGTCAATGGAAGACAGGTTGGCTACCTAAAAGGTGAACATAACTTGTACGATGTGTTGATACGCAATGCTGGCCATTCTGTACCGTTTGACCAGCCCGAGTGGGCCTTCCTTCTCATCAACTCCGTCACATCCGGCTCTGCTAATGATCCATTGCATGCTTTGGATAGGTGTTAATACAAGTAAATTGTACATTTTTTTTATTCTTGTTTAAATAAACTATAGGTTCGTTTTTGTTAAAATTCGTTCTCCTTAATCTTTTACCTTAAAGTTTTTTTGTTTGATTAAGTTTCAGTTAAAATATAGCACTACTATAATAAAATGCAATTTTAACACTCCAAGAGTTTTTTACAGAAGAAAATGAGGGACAAGTTTTTAAGACGTGTATCTGTACACGATTTTATGCCAGTAAACCTTTATATTTTTTATATTAAAGTAATTCTTAGCAGTAAGTTGTTCAAAGAAACAAAAAGCAAATTTGATTTAATTAAACTCAGGTAATCATTATTATAAATGTATTTATTAAAAACTTAATAATGTTCTTTTAAAGTGTAAATAGAGGTTACTCTAGCTTTCATAGATAAAAAAATACTCCTGATAGAAATAGATTTTATCTACGATTCAGTTCATTCATTTTTCCCTTAATTAATGCTAAACTTTCAATATTGGTTACACTAAGTCTGATGACCACTTTTTATATTTAACTGTCATAAACATCTGTTTCAAGGATATTGTTTAAGGGGAGCACTAATGTTGTATTTATTTTCCATGGTAACTGTGAATATTTTGTGCACAGTTTTTTTCAGTAACTACTGGAGATATTTGAGCCAAATTTTTACCATATATTCTTTACATATGAAAGTACACTTTAACACAAGGATTTAAAAATAAAGCCAGTAATAAAAATTTAATTAAATTTTAAAATTTACTTATATTTTTTCTTAAATATAACGTGTTGTTTTATTTTATAAATTTGGAACAAAAAGAGATAATGCTATTTTCCTGTGTTTAAAGTGTGCTTTAGTATGTTAGGAATAAGTGGTAAAAATTTGGTTCAATTATATGCAGTAGTTCCTGAGAAAACTGTGCACCAAGTTGTAAAAACATAGTTTTCGGAAAACTGAGATAAAAGAAAAGAATGAAAACACAAAATATTTATTTACAGTACCTTTGGGCATCCTAAAACAGGCCAGCTCCATAGCTTGGATCATCAGGATCTTCTTCAGTGTCCTCCAACCTTCTCTTGATCTGTCTTTTCTTCTGCCTTGCTTGTTTTTTCATTTCAGACGAGTTCCGTTTAGAAGCTTGTATTCGGAGTTCATCCATTTTCTTCATGCTGTTGATGGTGTGTTTCCCTATGTCCATGCCTAGCTTACTTATGACTTTGCACTTAGTGATGTTTCCATCGTTGAAAGATGACACAGCATCATAAACTCCAAAATGTAGAGTTTTCAGTCCGACAAACCCGGTTTTCGGCAACCTCGACCAAATCACAGCGTTCACAGCTTTCATTCGGGTTCTGGGTCTTCCCGTGCAGACATTTCTTCAACAACTCTTTATCTGTTAGGACTTTTAAACACAGGTTTGATAAACTCCATAATGCAGGTTGGTACACTTATTCTTTATGGGAATAAGTTTTATTTCCTATAATAGACTTTTGGTAGCCGCACCAACTAGTTTCACTCTTAGGGCATAATCCATGGTGTGGGTCATCATCAGTAGACAGCTTGTGATAGTACATGGCCCAAATGTCTTTTACCATATTTCTGTACATTGTCCGTGTTTCTCCTTATGGCTAGGCCATAATAGGTCTGAAATCTGTCAATGACAGCATTAGATAGCCTATTTTTGCCACCCAAACCTTTACCGTCACTAAGTTTTAAATGTTTGTTTTCATTTTTCAATTTTCTTAATCTAGTACCCATCCTTTTCTGTACATGTCCCAGACATTCCTAATTTGCTGATTTCACAGTCTGGGCCATAGGGATTCATTTCTTTCACGGCCAGCAAACCCCTTAGAATCCCCATCTCCAAGGTACTCAGTATAACGTACGTTATACGCACTTTTGGACCGATTAAAATTTCTACTGCCCCCTGCACCTCCATCCCTCCACTGGAGCCTTTATAGTTTGCAGTGCATTGTTGGCTATGCTGTTCTTTGTTGGGGCATTTACAATATTTGGACAGTATTGAACAGTCAATTACCTTGCCAGTGTCAAAGCTGGTGGCAGTAACAACTCCATTGAGAGATGTGTGGCCTTTCTTTTGCCATGTCCCGTCGAGAGCCACTGCCAAGTCTCGAATCCCATTATTTACAACTACAGCTTCCTCCACTGCATCTTTTCATGCTCTGAAAACAAATATCTTCTGCTACTGAGCCCAAAACATCGTTATAAGACTCAAAATGTGTGGGCCGGAGGGGGCAAATTCATTATTCCAAGTAGAGTTTGCGCATGATTTATGACCTTTGCCAATGGAGCGAAGGCCATACACCAATCGAACATTACTCTCATACAGCCTTGGAATTGTTCAGCTTTTTGGATGATTTGAAATCATGCTTGTTTGAACAATTTTTACAAAATATTTCAAGGTTTGAGGCCAAACCAATGCTACTAACTAATCGTACTTCGATCCCCGATTCGCCACAAAGCGAACAATCCACAGACTGAGCTAAAGCGTCACACAATAAAGATAAATCTAAAACTATATTTACACTATTTAACATTAGAATCACTGTACATGCTATATACATCATCCAGATCACCAATCTTTCTTTTCAGAAGTACTTTGTTTTGGTTCGAGTTCATCAACAACCTTTACAGTAACTGAGATGTGCTAGGCCTAGGACTATCCAATGTGTTAGGCCTACTTTGAATTAGGTTGTCACTTGGTTGAGGAGGTAAAGGTAAGTTAGCTTTAGGAATACCTACATTTCTTCTTTTTTTGAACACAGTATTAGGTCTTCTTGGTCTCCTTGCATAATTGAACCATAAAACACAAAACAACCACTGAAAAAAGAAACCACAATAACAATGTTTTGACTGAAATGTAAACAAACAATACAGCAATTAAAGCCCACTACACAGTTCTCACTATTACAGATGACACTAGTACAGGTTAGCCAACAGCAGAAACTGAAATCATTAGAGTTTGTAAATGAGTTGCAGTACTATAGTAACGCACAATAACAATGTTGCTTGTCGTTTTGCGCGTCACATCATATCTTTAAAAATTATTTATGTGCATTTCCAAACGTCTTTTCATCATGTGTTATATATCAAAATGTCCGCAATAAGTCCGTATTTCATAAAAAAAATTAAAAAATAAAAGTCAAAATTTTTAGTTTTTTACCCTCGTGCTCCCCTTAAGTCGCAAGTTTCATTACATAATTACTCAAAAATTGATTTATCCATTCATTAGTACATGGCATTACATTTCACAAAATACTAGGAATTGATCTGTCAATAGAACAATATTTATTCAATTTAAAACAATACCAAACATAACAATATATTGGAAAACACATAAACACAATATGATGTAAAGACAGTATCTAATATATTTTCAGAAGGGATAGACATTCAACCTTTCACCTCAACTGCAATTTAAGATAACTTTGATAGAATAAAATGAATTCTCTGACAAGTTGTATTCAAAATTAATATTTTGATTTAAGTCAGAATGGTAACCATATAATTGTTCGGTTCCACTAGGATCAATCCTGGATTCTGTATTATTTTTAATATATGTTAATGATCTCCCAGCAAATACAAATTCAATTTTAATATTATATGTAGATGAAACAACAGCAATTCTCACATCCACTTCTATTATTAGTTACAAAATATATTTCTCTACTTAAGAATATAAATATGATAAAATAATTTAATTAAATTATGGTTAATAAATACATACATTTATAATTTTATTTTGATGAGTGTTTTATAATTAAATATCATTTTACATCTTTGATTAATATATTTATTTTTATATGTTTCTGACACTAATATTAAGTCCTATTTTTATACCTTGGTAATATTATCTGTTCTTTCCAGTAGTAATGGATTAAAAAATGTACACTATGTAAATTGAAAAAAGAAAACAATAAAACAAACTTTGAATTGTACTAAACCTTGTTAAATTTTTAAGATTTAATTTTTTGTTGACTCCTCCTTCAGCAGTAAAATGTTGTAATTGACTAGGTTAAATACTTTCTCAAAATCGATAAATAAGCTAGTAGACTCATTGTTAGCACTAGAATTACTAAAAAACATGTTTTATGTGTTAAAAAAGCTTTCTCTGTATATTTTTCTTTTTTAAGGTAATTATTAAAAATTATGTAATGTTTATAGAGTTGTTGAGTCTAGTTTTTATCAAGCTTTTCAAATATTTTGGAAAGAAGTAATAAATAAAAGTTTTTCAAAAAACAAGACTATAAAAACATAATTGATTTGCTGATCTTAGTTATTTTTACGTAATAACCAGTAAGTTTACTTATTCAACACAAAACAGAATATTTTAATAATGTTATTAATGTTAGTGCAAGATGAAACAGACTGGTCACCCTGTTTTAAGCTGTAATTCAATAACAGGAAGAAGTGCGCCAAATGATGTGTCACATAACAGGTTTCACTAGGTTTCAGCGTCATACGGTTCGGCTGTCAAGTACAGAATGATTGATCCTCAAGGTCATAGCTAGAGGGGGATCCAAAGGGTCCGTATCTCCCTTCCCCCTAAGATTTTCAATTGTTTTCAATTACTTTTTTAGCAAACTATTATTACTTAAATAATTCAGTATTACTAACATGTACTGCTGAAAGATTGTCCTCAATATTGAAACGGGTCAAGATCTTTTTAAGGAACAAAATGAAGTTAAATGCATTCGTCTTACTTTCTGTCTATTACGTGAAAATATCAGCCATCTTTACCCCCCACCCCACCCTAGATTCTTTCCTGGCTCCGTTCTTGTTGATCCATAACTTTTTCACTTACCCATTTTTCCACTCTGATTTACAATAGCCTATGGTATTACTCTTTGACAGAATAGTCCAAACTCAAAAAAGTGTTTATTTGGCAGAAGAATGCTTTGAGAATTATTTAGAATGTGTCTAAGCAAGAATCTTGCTTATCAATAATTAAAAAAATTTCAAATTATAACTATGCCTAGTTTATATATTTATTCTCTATTACTCCTAGTTAAAAATATTTTAGACATCTATAAAGACAGACAAAACATATACTAATACTTTACAAGAAAGGACTTTTTGTTAGATCTAACATTAATTAGATTAGGTAAAACTAAAAACAGTCATGTGTTTTTAAGAGTAAAACTTTCATTAAGTTACTTGATAAAGCATGAAATACTTCATTAAAAGAAAAATTAAAGTCGCCTAAAAAAGGGGATGGAAATCCAATATTTTTACTCCATAAATTTCTGGCCTGTGATATTAGTACTTTAGGTTTTTAATCCTGTTTTAATTTAGTTTTTAAATAATTGTGTAGTTTAATATACAAATTTTTGTTTTGAAAAATTTTCCTACTCGTGTTTACCTGGATGTTATTAATCTTTTCTCTTTTTCCATTAAAGAAATGGCTCATATTACATTAATAAAAATAACATGATATGTAATTTGTTGATTGTTCTGTTGCATGATCTGTAATTGTAACCTAATGACAATAAAAATATCTTCTATAACAGGCATATTCTTGATGGTATCCTGATGCTGGTGGAATATTCCTTATACCATTATCTGAAAATTTACGGTTGACAGTGGCGTTAGGCGAAGGGGGGGGGTCCATGGGGTCCGGACCCCCCCCCCGAAATTTTAAGACATATTAACAAAATAAAGCATGGAGCAGGAGAAAAAAGGACAGTTATCATTACTCTTGTCTACAAACATTAAATTGATTAATTTCACTGATTGAAGTGACCGTTGTTAAAAATGTAATTGTCCTTTCGTTTAAATCATAAAGTATCAAACGATACTTTTGGGCTCGGCCTTTCAGATAGTGTAGTGTAATCACGGTATTTCTATAGGGCGCGGTCATGTGACGTCGCAAAGTCACCTGAACCGTAACACGACGATAGAGCTTTAAAATCAGCGACCAATTCGTTCAAATTCGTCTTAGGGATGTAAAGTGACTGCTTAGAATTAAGTTAACGACGTTTGATTTTATAGGTGTTCATTAAACTGTAAACGTGTATATAAATTATTGAAAAAAAATCACTTTCGGTCGGAAAATACACTTGAAAACTCTACTGATTAGAACTTCAACTAATTTGGACTTCAATGATTGAGGTAAACGGTGGAGTTTTCGATTGAGTTAGGACGACGATTTTTGTTATCATTAAACTGTACACCGTTACCTATATAATTACAATTTTTGGATTTCATTGGTTGAGTGGTTGAGGTAAAAGTGGTACTTAGGATTATGTTAGGACGGTGATTTTAGGTATTAATTCAACGCCGACTAATACATATATAATTATCGAGAAAAAAACAATTAAATCACTTTAAATTAGCGACTTTTTTTCCTATGGAGTCTCACAGGGATCTATACTTGGACCAGTCTTGTTCCTTGCGTACATCAGCAGGCGGAACTCATCGCTCCTGAGAGAGGAAAATGGTCCAGTATGTTGACGATACAAACGCTCTGCATTAAAGCTCCAACAAAACATGAATTAGAAATCATTTCGTTTTTTTAGAACTGAATTCATGTATTCAGTTTTTTTTCTAAATTAAATCTGAGGACCAACAACTTCAAATCAAATGCACTAAATTTCTGTTTGCGGCAAAGAGAGATTGAGGATCGCGCTGCTGTGATGGCGGACGATGTCCTCATAGAGGAAACTGATTCCACCAAGTTCCTCGGAATGTACCTTAATCGAAGTCTGACTTGAGACAATCACATTTAAAGTACCTGCTCAAAGGTTTCTTCAGGCATTTATGCTCTACGGAACCTTTCAAAATTTTGCTCCCGGGATGTACTAAAAATGGCCTACTTCGGCCTTTGGACCCCATCTAATGTACGAGTTAAGGCTATGGGGCAGCTGTTCTAAATACAAATTTGAGCGAGTATTTAGAAGTCAAAAGAAAGCTGGTCCGCATCATTTCAAAATTTTAAATCCCGAAATTCATGCAGAGATGCCTTTAGGGAGCTTGGGTTGCTAACTTTGCCCTGTCTCTACATCCTCGATGTCGCCCTGTACTGCCGATTTAAGTGCGAGTTCGTCCGGGGCAGGGACGTCTATCAATATGGGACAAGAGGTAGGGACAACCTTCGGTTACATCCGCACAGAAACAGCCACATTCAAACGTTTGCCATCCGAGGTTGGTGTTAACTGATCAACAAGCTCCCTGATGAAATAAACAAATTGAATGATCCAACGAAATTTAAAAGCTCGATTGAGACACTTTTTGGTGTCGAGGTGTGTTTTATTCAGTGGAAGAGTTTATGATGAGCCGCTGGGATGAAATTTAAAGTAATTCGATCATCCTCTATTTCTGGTGGTAAAATTTAGAAGATTTTTAAAACGTATGGCTGTAAGTATGTATCAGTCTTAGGAATGAGTGTGGACTGTGTATGAACGGGTCATGACATGGGGGCACAATTTAAAATAGATATACCATATGTATTTCTAAATAATTTAATTTTTACGATTGTACGCAAATTTTTATTATTGTTGACACAATAAAAAGTATTATTATTATTACCTCCGGTCGGAATATACCGAGGAAAAGCTCTACTGATTCTCAGATTTTGACGATTTTGGATTCACTGGTTGAGTCGTTGAGATAAAATTGGGTACTTAGAATTATGTTATATAACATTGATTTTAGGTATCAATTGAACACCGACTATTATCTATATAATTATCAAAGAAAAATTTTAAAATCGCTTCCGGACAGATAATACACCGGAAAAACTCTACTGATAAGAAGTTCCGACTACTTTGGATTTCACTGACTGAGGTATTATTTCATTTTCCTTAGTATATTCCGATCGGAAGTGATTATTTTTGTTTTTTTTTCTCGATAATTATATATTTATTAGTCGGCGTTTAATGAATCTCTAAATTCAATGTCCTAACATAATTAATTATAAGTACTACTTTTACCTCAACCACTTCAACCAGTGAAATCCAAAATCGTCAAAACGAACCAGTAGAGAGCTTTTCTTCAGTATTTACCGACCGGAAGTGTTTTTTTTTCTTGATAATTATATAGGTAATCGAGTACAGTTTTAATGATAACAAAAAAATCGTCGTCCTAACTCAATAAAAAATACCACGTTTACCTCAATAACCGAAGTCCGAAGTAGTTGAAGTTTTTAATCATTAGAGTTTTTCAGGTGTATTTTATTTCCGACCGAAAGTGATTTTTCCGATAATTATATACTCGTCTACAGTGTAATGATACAAAAAATCGTCATTATAACTCATTCCATAAATACCCCAATCAGAGAAATCCAAAGTGGCCGAACTTCTAATCAGTAGAGTTTTTCCGGTGCATTTTCCGACCGTTGCGTTAGTTTGATCTGTACCCGAGCAACGCTCGAAAGTCGCCCTTCTTTTCTGAAGGGTTTTCGGCCCTCAGTGGCCCAATGTCCCCGAAGGGGTATTTCATTTTCTCCACAGAATATAGTTGAGTCAATTATACGCTTGAGTGAAGCTATGTTGTGTTCTTTTTTCTTTCTTATCACTTTGGTGCCTTCTACCCGGTCAGAATCGAACTTCGTAAAGTTTCTGTAGCTATACAAGAAAATTTGTGGTACTAGAGTTGCTGTGAGAATTTAATTTGCCTATTACATATTTCCACTTTCTATAATGCGTAGTTACTAAAGCCTCCATGTTTTTGGTATTAACCTTTTACCAGTGAATTAAATAACACAACTACACAATAACACAACAAAATAACACACAAAACGTCCCCCGGATCCCCCGGTTTCGGACCCCCCCCCCGAACGAAATTTCTGGCTACGCTACTGTACGTTGACCCTAACTCAAGCATCAATACGGTTTTATTCACAAAATGACATTGTTTGCATGCATGTTTAAACTGTAAATGCAAAATCCACAGAGGTTTTTCTGCATCTAACATTATTTAACTATTACAAATACTTGATTTAATAAATCATTGACAATGACCTTACATTTTTTGATCCTGCCACTCACTCAATTCAGCGAGATGTTGGCAGGACCATTTAAGTTACAGCTCGGGCAGTCACTGGTTCTTTCAGTATTCTATCATTGATATCTTGTTCATGGAAACAGCAAATTGAGGGAGGACACCAATAGAATCCAAAGAATACAAAATGCAGCATTACGCTGTGTTCACTTTGAAACGTTTTTGAAACACGTGTTATCCTATCAGCTTGATGCTAATATGCTTCAAATGGAAACGCTGTTCTTGGTATTGACTGACTGCATGATGCATAAAATAGAGTCTGGAGAGCTGCAGTAGGGTAAGGTAAGGCAATTTCGCAGTAAAAACCTAAAAAGTTGGCTTTTATTACAAGAAATATTTTATTTAAAAACTACAAAACGTATGTAATACAAAAAAACACACATATTAGTTTAAAGTTTTCGTTAGTTTAAAATGTATTGCATTATATATGTATGTATATAAATGCTGTTTTTCATAAGTCTTTCAAGGTAAGGTAACTTTGCATTAGCACAGGTAATTCCGCAATAGTGGGTAGGTAATTTCGCAACATTGTACAAATAGGCATACCTGAGGTTAATCCGAGTCCTCACTTCCATAAAAATGGCTCACAAGCGTCACACATTTAAAATTAGCTCCTTTGTAGGATTGTTCTGGCACTTTTCGTGATATGGGAACTTACAAAATGAAACACTGTAACCACTGAGCCATTCTTCTTCTTCACGTTCTCCGAGAACAGTTTCAAGCATACACCACACTTCCAATCGTCATCAGGCTTGGCAGGCCTATCTTTAGGAGTGCCGGGTTTTGGTTGATTAATTTTATCTTTTTCGGGTGGGTGTAGACACTTCGCAGAAGAGTCTCTCGTGGCTCTTTTTTGGGGTTTTTCGTTCTTTTTATGGCGCCCTTCGTAGCGATATCTCCAACTTCAGATGTTGTTTGTTTTGGCGCGTGAGGGTGACTTCAAGCAGATCTTCTACACCCTGCAGTTGTTCTTCAGAGGCGTCCTTTGAAGAAAGGGTAGACAGTGTTTGTCCAAGATCACAAGTTAGGCCTGACTTCCTAACAGGAGTAGCAGGTGAAGATGGACATTGCGATCAGTGAGCCTGCTTGGTGCCAATGCTTCTGCAGGAAGAACGTTGGGGTTATAAGGACAAGCCCCAGCTTTCTTGAATGAGTGTATGATATTCAGAGGATTGAAACTCTCCAGAAAAGCAGGAGTAAAGAGCTCGTGGAAATGAGAACGACTGGGCATGTTTGTTTGGGTTCAGTAACATGTGATTGTTCAACAGTTTAGCCCAGACACTTTTCAGAGACTTGTAAACTCCCTACATCAAGGGGTTGAAATAAATGACTCGTGTGTGCAGGGAAAGTCATAAAGGTAGATTTCATTTTGCTTTGCAAGTTCTATGACTTCAGGTCCAACATGCGAGCCATGAGAGTCCATCAGTAAGACAACCAGGCCTTGCTGGACAGATAGAACCAATGAAAAATGTAAACCATTCTAGGAAAAGTTCTGAATTTATCCAACCTTTTGGGGATAGGCTAATAAGTGAGTTAGGAAGACTGTTTTCTTTGAGTTGGTCACTCCATCTTATCCCTTTAAAAATCACCATTGGTGGGATGAAACTTCCATCAGCGCAAACACAACACAATACTGTTTGAAGCTGTCCCCGCTCTGCGTATGTTCTTTTTATAAACATAATTTTTTTCCCAACTTGGACACACTATTTTATTCGGTTTTTACAACATATGTGAGTCCTCATCTACATTCCAGATCCTATTTGGCTGGGTTTTTTTATTCCCAATTGAGACAAAAGTTTGTCTAATTTTTTTAAAATAATCTTGCACCATCACTGGATTTTGCCAGGCTTGCTCTCTGTAGCTTGATAAGTTTTTCGGGTGTCCGAAGACACAGGTTATAGCGTTCTTTAAATTTAGACCACCACCATTTGCTGGCCGTCTTTTTCTCTGTGTTTAAAAAAAGTGTGATCTGCCTATTTTGTCTGAAAGGTCATAAGCCAGTTTTCTAATTTGAAGCACTGTAAGGCCAAAACCCAATTCCTGCATTTCAACAATAAAGTTAAAAACACGCAACTCAATATCTGAAGGGCAAGGCGAATGGTCCTGCCCATTTTGAGAACATGAGCATGATCTAAGCCATCATTTTTGGCTAAAAAGTCTTTTAATGTATTATAAGGAACCCCAAGAGCCCTTGCTTGCTTTGTACAGGGTTACTTCACCTGCCTTCACTTTCTTTCGCCGCACTTACTAGATCAGATATTTCCATAATTTCTATAAGTATTACGTTTGCTTAACTCTTTATCTTTAGGTTTAAACCATTTTTAATTTTTAATCAAAGTAAACTGAAATAATATGAATAATGATGTTCACAAAACACAGTATTAATCAGGTTAGGTAATTTCGCAGTGAAAAATAAAGCGTAAGAAAAAGGTAAGGTAATATTCGCAATAGCCTACATTTGATTTCTTAAATATGCATCATCATATAAACATTACTTATGCGTATGTATATCGATTTTATCAGGCAAAATAGCAACAAACTTTCTTAGGAAAAAATAAATTAACTATACAGTAACAGGAACGTGTTAAAGTTGTAGTGATTTTGCTAACAAAAACATCATAGTTTCTAAGGTTATGGCTTATTTATGTTTAAGGATAGAATTATCAAACTACTATTAAATGAAACTGTGTTTCATGAACAACAATGTACCACACCAGAACTTCTACCACACACACGTATATTATATAAAACTAAATCCACCAAACAACTATATACTCGTTAAAACAGCACAACACTCTAAAAGAATTGTCAGGACATAACCTTTAACTTTGTTTACAACACGAACTAGAAAGCAGAACCGGCGAAACATGTGTTTCTTGAAAAGTAGACATCTTCCGCTACCTAGAGGTAAAATGCATGAACTAATATCTTTACAGGCAAGTCTGTAATAAGAGAAACAGAAATTAATGCGAAGTTACCTATACTGCGAAATAACCTTACCTTACCCTACTTGTGTGAGAGGTTTGCAATTCCAGAATGAGGTCTCCCAGCGTAGCATCTGCCATGATAAACAGCTTCACTTACGAAAAGTGAAGCTGGATGTGTGCAGGAGAAGCTTCTATATTTCAGTCCCCTTATGTATAATGGTCTCCCTGAAAGCTTAAGGAATCTTTTCAGTTTAAGATTTAAGAACCATTTTTTTTTCATTGTACAATCCTTTTTGTTATCACAACGTAATAAAAAACTGGTAGATAGTCAATAATTAAAACTATATAAATAAGCTTATTCTAAAACATTACTTTGGATATGTCATATTTTATAGATATAAAAAACGTTATGAAACATAAAAAAATTTATTAAATCCAAGGCTTCAACCCTTACATTTATTTAAAAAATATAATTTTATTATTCGTTTTCATCATAAACTGTCTTCAAAGAATTCATTTACATTATATTATGGTTTTAATAAAGTATTCTTTTTAATTTTTATAAAATTTAGATAAGAGAAGTTTTTTTGTGTGACTGTGGAATATTATTATATAATTTGAAACCTAGATAAAGAGGACTAGTTTCAAATTCTTTAAGTTTATGGATATTATGGATAAAATACAAATTATGGTTTTTAAATTATTACTAAGTTTGTAGTTCAAATATTTGAAGCTACTGTACTAACAGACAAGGACGTAGCCAGCAAGGGGGTCCAAGGAGCCCGGACCCCCCCAAAATTTTTATTTTTTCAACTACATTTTTAGTCAACGATTATTATTATTTAAATAATTCAATATTACTGAGTTACACGTACTGCTGAAAGATCGTTCTCAACGAAGAACTTTTTAAGGAACAAAATGGAGCCTTAACTCTCTGTCCACTACAGAAAAATATCACTTGTCTGGACCCCCAAATTCTTTCCTGGGTATGTTCTTGTATTTTGATTACCATGAGTTGTGTAGACAGGCAACTAGAATAACTCCAGTGACAAACACCTGTAATGAATATCATAATTCAAAATGTTATTTAAGCTATTGAATTAAGATTATCTGACCATTTGGGTTTGTTAGTTGTTCTAGAACACACTAAAAATAAAGAAAGTTTTCAAAAGTGTACCCACCAAAAGTATTGTCTATGACAAAATGGTTGTTACTAAATTTGTTTCAAGTTAAATCAGTGGGAAAATGCCTGTATTAATAAAATACAGACCTAACAATGGTACTTTCAACATTATACATGTAATTTCTAAATTATTGTCTTAAGAATTTACATTGATAAAAAGAGAACTATACTGTTATCTCTTTAGTTATACCTGAAGTAAGAATTGTAATACATATTTTTTTTATTTGCAAAACAGAGTTTTAAATAGTTGTGACTTCTGCAAAATGGGTGCTCAGTGTAAAAAAGTGAAGATTAATGTTATCAGAATCCGAAACAAAAATAAATATTTTGTTTAATGCAGCTACTGCTTCTAATTAAAACCATATATTTTTGAAGCTGCATATAAAGCCCAAAGAACATCAGTAAGCTATCAGAATCAATTTTCAAATTTAAACCTGTTACAGATGAGTGTTATTTATTTTAAAAATAATAAAATCCCTAAAAAACAACAATTAAAGCTGGTTGGAACAAGATATTATCGTTTGTAATTAAAAAACTGACACTAAGGCCTTTCACATACGTATTGTATATATTGTTTTTACTGTTATGTTCCTGGATAAATTAAAAGTTTCCCAAATACGTACAACTAATTAAAAGAAAGAATTCCACAAGATCTTTTAAATTATTGGCCAGTTACTTTTTTTCTAGTAATGTTTAATTAATACAAATTACTAAAAAAAACTACAGTTGAAACACCATTTAAAGAATTATAACTTCTGAAGTTGTCTTGTTTATATATTTTTTGAAACAAAAACGCATTTCAAAATTTGAAAGCAAATCATTAGAGGAAAGGGATTGCCAAGATCAAAAACACACAATACAATCAAGTCGCTGTATCATGCAACACAGACTACATTTATTTAGAAAATCTTCCATCACAAGCAGGAGCAGGTTATACAACAAAATCTCAGAATACATTCAAGTAGAAACCAATGACAAATCATTCGAGAGAAAAACTAGATACATTTTCTGTTATCCATAGCATTCTAACAAAGTGGGCCAATTCATGGAACATAACATTGTTTAAGAGAACCGTGTAACCAAAAAATCGAAAAATTGTCAATTTTCAGGTTATAATTTAAAATAATTCTACTACTCTTTCCTGTTTAATAATGATGTAAAATAAAATTATAAAAAGAATAATGGATAAATGTATAAAATGCTTTTGAAACAATTTTTTTGAAGTTTGCTAGTACACTGAGGTAAATTTTCCTCATGGACTAGGTCGTGGAGCAGCAAAGTGGTTTGACTGTGTTTGTTATAGTAAGAATATATTACAGTATCAAGACACATCTCTATGCCTTTAGATTTGTTAGTCTTTAGGGTTGTAGTTTGTCAACTAAAAGAACTACTGGACATTCACTATTGGTCGTCACCAAGACCTGAGGAACTTTTAAAAATAAAAAAATGTGGTATCCACAAAGTTTATTGGATTAATAAGACAATATCCTGGTACGTGGCCGCTTTAAACCAATGTTGTCCGTCAACCAAATTACTAAACCTGCTTTATGGCCTTGCTATAATAAGGAAACACTAACTAAAAACCTTTGGAAGGATATATGAAGGCAGGAAATATTTGGGCTGTGCTTTTTCCATGTGATATTTCATCTAACGATAAACCAAAGGCCATGGGGCTGGTGTCCTAACAGGAGAATCATCAAGTGTGTAGAATACCAGCAAAATAAAGAAAAATATTGACCATACTTCACATTTTTTCCATCTGCCTGAAGCTATCATGAAGGTTGTAAAGCACTATATACAAGGGATCTAGCTGCACACTGATTTACTAAAAAAAAATGCTTTGCATGGAAAAAGCCAGAACCCCAATGAATACTTCAAACAATGTAGTATGGGAAACCCTGAAATTCCGAAGAATACATTTGTTTCAACTAAAAACACTTCAAATGGGAGCTTATGATGCAGTTAGTGCCTTCAACAAAGTAAACATCAGCAATCGTGCTTGGTTCTGGAATAGATTTGAGGTTCCTTCAAGTTGGGAAAAAACACTCTGCAAAAGTATTCAAACTACCTTGATGACCAGGCGGCATATGGAGAGCGGATCAACTAAAGTGCAGAAATTAAAATAAAAAAGCCCCGGGAGAGGACAGTTCAAAACAACTATCTAAAAAGAAACATGGAGGAAGTTTTGTATGCTGAGGAAGAGGGCGCCAGACCAACCATCATATGCTATACTGGATGATTCGTTATTAATATAAAATAGGAAATGCTCATAAAATTCTCTCTTGTTTTCCTTTCTTTTTGCGTTTTTCCGAAAGTTTTTACTTTTTTATTATTGTATGTACCTTTTTCTACAGGCAACCATACAAGATATCAAGATAGCAGTTTTTTTTGTTGTGTTTTGTCCTTTTTTATAGCCCTTCTATATTTTTTATAAACTTTTGGTTGTTGATAAATTATAACCTAAGCAGTTTTTTACAAATTAACAACATATTTTTTTTAAATTATTTTGTTTTACACTTACAAAAAAATTACACAAAACTCCTACTATGAACCAATTATTACGAAAAAGTTACAAATGTGTACAAAAAGGGTGTATAGTAACATAGCGGTAAAAATTTCAAGCACACATTTTTTTAGTTTTGTGAGAAAAAGGTACATAAAGTTTGCAAAATTAACATGGGATAGGATAGAGGTTACGTTGGTCCCCTTAAATAAACTAACTTCCAAATTTAAGTTGGAAAATGTTTTCAGTCGTGATAATTTGTAGATAAATATATGATAACAATAATAATAACAAACAGAACATTATTTATAAACGAGGCATATTATTGGAATTGACAGTTTTAGCTTCTGTTTCACCTTCCTTTGATTTCGGTTTCTGGTATTATGACACTGTCCCTCAGACTTGACTCCTGAAATCTGGAGTTATATTCGTCTGAAGGAGATCCAAAGAAAGTCAATGACAAAGGAGCTCAAAATGACATAGTTACATCGTTTCGACAACAGAAACACTTATACAATAGGGTGAAGTGGGTAGTCTCATTGTCACATCAGGTATACGATAAAGGAAGGTGAATTGAAGCTAAACTGAAAACTTCCATTGATATCAACTCTTTATTCCCATATCTAAACTTACGTTATGTTTAGAAAACTTGGTTGCTCACCATACTTATAGATCGTGTCTATCACATCGTAGTGCACTCAATAGTGTACCTGATGAGATAATGAGACTACCTCTTCACCTATTTATAGGTGTGTGGACTTGAGCTTAACTCAAAATTCAATTGAATCCATCCTTCCTACCACAGGTGCGCTGTGTGTAAATCAATTTTAGACACAAACAAAGAAATAACAAAATCTTAACATCTCTACAGAACAGTAAACTAAATTTCTGAGCCTAACAATAGATGTTGACCTTTCCCGGACTGCTCATGTTGATATACTAAGTAAGAAACTTAGCTCTGGAGTCTATGTGGTTCGTAGAATAAAATGGATAGGAGGGCTGGTGGCAGCTAAGACAGCGTATCATACCTTGGTGGAATCTCACATTAGATACTGCCTGATTGAGTGGGGAGGAACCCCTGAGCTCAACCTCAAAAGAATACTTGTCCTTCAGAAAAAA